>NC_053026.1:377854678-377969926 GCF_003073215.2 Triticum urartu | reverse complement strand
GGCAAACTCGGTGGGACCGATTTGCTCTTTCGGTGAGACCGAAAAGTTACAAAGGGGAAACACTGAATTTACATTGCAATCTCGGTGGGACCGATTCGCTCTTTCGGTGAGACCGAAAAGTTACGAAAGGGAAACAGAGAGTTTGCAATCCCATCTCGGTGAGACCGAGATCCCTATCGGTAGGACCGAATTGCTAGGGTTTGGCAGTGGCTAATGACAAGTGAAACTCGGTGGCGCCGGATAGGAAGAATTGGTAGGACCGAGTTTGGCTTAGGGTTTAGGTCATATGTGGATATGGGAAAGTAGTTGAGGGTTTTTGGAGCATATCACTAAGCACATGAAGCAAGAGGCTCATTAAGCAACACCTCATCCCTCCTTGATAGTATTGGCTTTTCCCAAAGACTCAATGTGATCTTGGATCACTAAAATATAAAATGAAGAGTCTTGAGCTTTTGAGCTTGAGCCAATCCTTTTTCCTTAGCATTTTGAGGGTTCCACTTACACATCCATGCCATGCCAATCATTGAGCTTTCCTGAAATAATCATCTTGGAATAGCATTAGCTCAATGAGCTATATGTTGTTATGAATTACCAAAACCACCTAGGGATAGTTGCACTTTCAATCTCCCCCTTTTTGGTAATTGATGACAACATATAGATCAAAGCTTCGACAAATGATAATAAGCATGAAATATATCGTTGCTTTGAGAAGTATGTGATAAGTAAGAGCTCCCCCTAAATTTGTGCATATTTAAAATTTGCTTTGGACTGCAAATGCACAAGGAGTTAGAGTCATGGGTTACTCTTCCATGTCACATACATCTTGGTGGAGCGCTTAAAATGATAAGAATGGAATACATGCACTCATCACCAAGAATAGTGAAAGATCAACTTAAGATAGATAAGATAATAGCATTAAGTGTAGCTTATGATCAAACACATGATCATCAATGTCTCACAAATAATGACGTAGTATCTCAAGCACTCAAAAGCAAACAAGTTTGAAAAACCACCAAATAAAGCAAGAGAGAAAAGCAACACTCTCTCTCTCTCTCGAAGCCTATGATCTATACATCTTCTCCCCCTTTGGCAACAAGTTACCAAAAAGTTCCTAGAAAATGCATAGTGCTAGATCGACGCTCAGGCTTGATCTTCTGGTGGTGGTGGAGTCCGGATCACTCCAAGGACGAAGGCTTCGGTAGACGCTGAAGTAGACGCTGGAGTTGGAGCTGAAGTAGATGCTGGAGCTGGTGGAACTGAGGCTGTAGCTGGTGCTGAAGTGGTGGCTCTGGTGTCAGCAACTGGCACGGCAGATGACCTCGGGCCTCGTGGCACTCTGGCAAAGACATGAGTGGTAGTCCTGCCTCTCCTCTCCTGCATGTCCTCCTGGAGCTGCTCCACTGCAGACTAAACTTCCGTTACTTTGACATCCAAGTCATAGAACTTCTGTTCCATGATTCTCTCTAGGATCTGCTGATTCTGAGTGAGGGTGGCCAGACTTTGCTCAATCCTCAGCGTGGATGCAATCAAGTAACCAAGCTGCTCTTGTTTAGTCTGCAAGAAATACTCAGATGCCTCCTCTTGAGTTGGCATCTTGGCAGCTTTCTCCTTTCTTGCCTTCTCCTTCTTTGCGTATGCTTGGGAGGATGATGGCTCGTTCTCAGTCATGACCACTTGGTTATCCTCAAAATCTGGACGGATGGGCAGGTGTTCCTTGTCCAATAAGTATATGCCTGTGCCCATCTTAGAGTTGATGAGCTCCTGGATCTGAGGGGCATATCCGCAACTCCTCTTCTGATCTGCTGCAGTCCTTTTGATAGTTTCCACTATGAGGCTCATCACTTTGAACTTCTGAGGCACATCAAATACATGTAGCAAGTTGATAGCATGGCCTCTGATCATCTTGTGATCACCTGACTTGGGCAACAAGGTGTGCCTCAAGATCCAATTGATGGTTGGCAGTCCTGACAGAAGATAGTGCACTGAGCCAAATTTGAAAGTGTCAAGTGCCTCATTTGGAATTTCCTTATACATATTGGACATGGAATTGTGGTCCATTTTCTTCTTGGCATATATGTCCAAGTCATCATCATGCTCCTCTGGGGCATTAATAATCTGTGCCCACTCAGCAACTGTGGATTGGTACCTTGTACCCTCAGACATCCATGTGATCCTCCCATCTGGATAAAAATGTGCCGTGGAGTAGAACTGCATTATAAGCTCCTCATTCCACTTTGTGAGCTTCTGCCCAACAAAGTCAGCTACTCCACAAGCTATGAAGCTGTCTTGCACTCCAGGATAGTGCTCTTCGTTTTCCTTGATATATTCCCAGTCGACCCATCTCATATCACATACAATGGGCTTCTTATCTAGCAGCACAGTCTCATAGAAATCTTGCTGCTCCTTGGTGTGAAATCTGTAGTCCACAGCAGTCCTTCTCCTTGAAGCATATGGGTCTGCTTCTCTCCACTTCCTCAGCCCTGAATCCCTCCTAAGCTTCATGTCCTCAGCCACAAGATGAGCATCGTTGTGGTCTGGGATCTTGGGCTTGAGCTTTCTCAGAACATTCTCTTCCTCTTCTTCAGCAACAGTCTCAGGCACTGGGGCCTTGTTCTTCTCAGCTGCAGGAATGCTCCTTGTATTCCTCTTGGGTGCAGACTTGGGCTTGGAGGCAGCTTTGGGCTTAGATGCAGTAGCCCCTGACCTTATGGCATCACCCATCAGCTTGGGTGCCTTGGGTGCTGGTGCAGCTACCTCTTCTTCCTCTTCCTCTTCCATGATGTAAGCCTTTCCTAGCACTCTGGCTACGGTCTTCTTGACCCTTTCCTTTCTTTTCTTTCCCTCAGCAGCAATTGGCTCTTTGGGAGTGGGCTTCTCAGTTGAGGCTCTTGCCTTTGACATGGGCTGCCTGCCTGCTGGCCTTTTGATTTTCAGCCCTGGCTTTGTGCCTTGAGCTGGCTCAACTCTCTTAGATGTGGCCTCTTCCTCTGCCACATAATCTTCATCTTCGGAATCAGAAGTTCTCTTCTTCCTTTGTCTGGTGGCAGCTTTTGGCAAGTTGCTAGGGGTGCTCCTGCTGCCCTCATCTGAAGAACTTGAGGGACTAGTGCCCTCACTCATCACTACTTGCTGTTCTGACAGATTCTGGCTATCACTTTGATCAGACATGCTGCAAACTCTGACTGCTGACCCTGTGAATAGGTTATAGATGAGATAGAGTGGATGAGCATCACAAAATGTAGAGATTTTTGCAAAAGAATGATCCAAAAACTTAGTTTTAGTTTCCCACTGAAATCATCTCGGATCTACCGATTTTCAAACTCGGTGATACCGAAGCAGTTTTGGAACCTAAACTAGTGAACTCGGTAGGACCGAGTCACAGTTCGGTGGCACCGAGACTGCTAGGGTTTCACAGAGTTCCAAAATCGGTCACACCAATAAGTAATTCTCGGTCAGACCGAGTCTCACTTGTGCTATGGCATAAGCCAAATCGGTGGGACCGAGTTTTTCAACTCGGTGGGTCCGAGATGGTTTCGGCGGAAACCTAAACCTAGAATTTTCGAATCAAGCCTAATCTATGAGTTCATTGACTGGATAGAAGTTTATCAAACGTGGCTAGAATCAATATGATCACAATGTGCTAGGAATCAGATTGGGGAATAGCACAAAGATCGAGTCCATACCCTAGTTCGGCGGAGACTCGCTACGGCGGCAACGGCGGGGCAGAATTCCCGTTGACGGCGACGGAGACCAACGAATGGAGGCGGCTGGCGGTGAGAAGACGATCCGGAGACCACGAGGGCAGAGCAGGCTATCGCGCGGGCGAAGGGGTTCGGAGAAATTTCCAAAATTTTGCCCGTGATATATATAGCCCGACCCTGTCGGTGTGACCGAGTGGAACAACTCGGTGGCACCAAGATTCATAACTGCAGGCAGTTACTGAAACTCGGTGTGACCGAAAGGTTCAAATCGGTTGCACCGAGATCGAAAACCTAGATCAACTTAATGATCTCGGTAGGACCGAGTGGGGTATCGGTCAGACCGAGAATCATAAAGAGGTTTTGGAAGTTTAAGTCTATGACGAATCGGGGACTCCGAGCGCTCCTCACACAGAGTGGTTCGAATCTGACTTGATCAAATTTTGTGATGCAGCATGAATAGAGTTTGAGATGAGAAAAGCATAGATAGCTAGAGGAGGTACTTAGGCATTCTTGTCCATCCACTTGGCAAAAGAAAATAAAACCAAACAATCAAAACAACAAGTGGATGTCCTCGAATGAGTAAAATATGCAACCAGCATGCTCACACAATAAGATGGCAAATGAAATATGTGGCAAGGCATGCACAACCAATTCTAGCATCTATCAAGCAATTTGCGATGACTAGGTCATCTATATATGAGTATATTGACTTAGGAGTCAAGTGAGAGAACTTGATCATAGGTCATACTCATCGTTTAAGCTCAAGTGGGGTTACCACTTTTACATAAAACATTGTTGTGTTCACATCTTTAGAGTTGCTTTAGCTCAAGTCTTAGAGTAAAGCTCCCCCTAGATGTGATATCCCCCCTAAGAGGGATGAACTAACCTTGGGTTTTGTCGATGATGACTTCATGTAGATGTTGAAGATGTGGATGCTCAATGTTGATGTAGATCACTTGGAGCTATCCATTTGAGTGAATTGCACTTTCAATACCTACATGGGTTAGTCCCACAAGGAACAAACAAGGATATCCATAGACATAGAGTGATGCAAGATGATGTCCATGAAAACTTTTAGGTTACCTTGTCCCTTGTCTTACCAATAAGAGGGTTTGTGACTCCTTGAACTAGTGCAGGATGTGGAAGTTGATTGCACTTGTTCTTGCCAAAATGATAAAAGTGAAGTATGTTGGCGGAGTCACCCTCAAGAACTCTCTAGTTCTTCTTCTTTTGGATCCACATCATCTTGATGGGAATCCTTGGAGTTGTAGTCGTACTTGATGAAGTGGAATTTGAAGTAGTCTTGGGAATCCACTTGACTAAGGTCTTTGGAGCTTCTTCAAATGCGTCAATTTCCTCTTGAAGCTTGTCCTTGCCTTTTTGCTTGTAGTCTTGTGGTGGAAGATCATCTTGAGCTTGTGTCTCCTTGAAAGAAGTATCATACTTCTCTTGTTGAGGAACAAACTTTGTCTTGGGGTATTGATCTTCTTCCCACTCAACTCCATTGGCATTGAACTTTCGTTCAAAACCAACACCTTGATTCTTCCGGTGCATTCCTTGCTTGCGCACAATTTCCTCGAATTGCTTACTCCCGGCAAGGCTTTTGTACACTCCTTTCTCTATAATTCCCTTCAATAAACTATTTTCTTGCTCAAGTGTAACTTGGCTAAGAGAATCATTAGTGGAATCAAGAGAACTACTAGAAGCAACAATATTGGATTTAGCATGATCATTGTTACTGCTAGAGGAAGAATCTTTCTTGTTCTTGTTACTAGACTTGACTTGAGGCATGTAAGTGGATAAGAGTAAACGCTTGGCAATGTAAGAAGAGATTTTCTTGCGGAGATCATCATTGATTGCTTTTAAGAACTCATGCTCTTGCTCAAGATTGAGCTTTTCAAAGCGTAATTTCTCATGAGCTCTTAAAAGTTCTCGATGATCTTCGAAGATAGTTTCATGAGCTAACTTAAGAGTGTTTGGTTCTTTAGTTAGAGCCTCAATCTTCTCCTTATCATTGTCATTCGTTTTATCTTGATTAGCATGTTTAATTGACGTTTCATCATAGTATTCATCACTAGAGTTGTCAACAAGCAAATCATCACCTAACAAGTCATCTTCATCACTATTGAAATCAACATACTCGGGGTGTGTTACCTTAGGACCTTTGGCCATGAAGCATCTTCCAATTCCTTCATTTGGTGAGTTAAATATGTCGTAGGAGTTGGTTGACACAAGTGCTAGACCGGCAACACCTTCATCTTGAGTATCTTCGGAGTCAGATTGATAACTTCTCTCGGAGTGGCTGTCGGAGTCGGAGCCGGATACCCATTCACTAACATGAGCTTGATGTCTTCGTCTTGTGTAGCTCCTTGATGATTTTTCCTTCCTTTCTGAATCCTTGCTTCTCCGTGAGTATCTTCGTTCATAACGATCATCTCTACTCCTCCTCTCTCTTGGTGGTGATTCTTTGCTTCTTCTTTTTGGAGAATCTTCTCTTCTCTTGTAGGGAGCCGTACACTCATTGGAATAGTGTCCGGGTCTTCCACAACTGTAGCAGTTTCGCTCTCGACTAGAAGATCTTTTGTCATTGTAGGACCTTGACTTGAAGCTTCTATCTTTGCTTCTACTCTTGTAGAACTTGTTGAAGTTCTTCACCATTAAGCTCAATTCTTCATTGAAGTCTTGTTTCTCACTTGATGATGTAGGGTCTTCACATGAGGCTTTATAGGCACCACTTGATTTGTTGTGAAGTTCCTCTTTATCCTTCAGTGACATCTCATGAGCAACAATTCTTCCAATCACCTCCGTTGGCTTGAGATCTTTGTAATTGGGCATCATTTGGATCAATGTGCACACGGTATCATATTTTCCATCCAAGGCTCTTAGAATCTTCTTGATGATGAATCTGTCGGTCATCTCTTCACTTCCTAAGCCGGCAATCTCATTTGTGATGAG
The DNA here is from genome assembly GCF_003073215.2 of Triticum urartu. Classification (NCBI taxonomy): domain Eukaryota; kingdom Viridiplantae; phylum Streptophyta; class Magnoliopsida; order Poales; family Poaceae; genus Triticum; species Triticum urartu. The sequence goes on along the minus strand of NC_053026.1, from coordinate 377,963,270 downwards.
AGCAAGCCTAGAGTACATTTCAGCGACACCTTCACCATCCTTCATCTTGAACTTGTCAAGTTGGCTTTGAAGTACATCCAACTTGGATTCCTTGACGGAGTCGGTACCTTCGTGCATATCAATCAAAGTGTCCCAAATTTCCTTTGCATTCTCAAGACGGCTGATTTTGTTGAATTCTTCGGGGCACAATCCGTTGAAGAGAATATCACAAGCTTGAGCATTGTATTGCAACATCTTCAACTCATCCGCGGTAGCTTCACGGTTTGGTTCTCTCCCATCAAAGAAGTCAGCTTGCAAGCCAACACACACAATAGCCCAAATGGCGGGGTTATGTCCAAGAATATGCATTTTCATTTTATGCTTCCAACTAGCAAAATTAGTACCATCAAAGTAAGGACCTCTACGGTGATAATTTCCCTCACTAGACGCCACACTCTCCTAGGTTGTGAAACCAAGGCTATGACCACCAAAGCTATGGAGATCAAAGCAAATGGAGACCAAAGCTCTGATACCACTTGTAGGATCGAAAGTATGTCTAGAGGGGGGTGATTAGACTACTTGACCAAATAAAAACTTAACCTTTTCCCAATTTTAGTTCTTGGCAGATTTTAGCTATTTTAAGACAAGTCAAGCAATCATCACATAATTCAAGCAAGCATGCAAAGAGTATATTGGCAGCGGAAAGTAAAGCATGCAACTTGCAAGAATGTAAAGGTATGGGTTTGGAGAATTCAAACGCAATTGGAGACACGGATGTTTTTCCTGTGGTTCGGATAGGTGGTGCTATCCTACATCCACGTTGATGGAGACTTCAACCCACGAAGGGTAACGGTTGCGTGAGTCCACACAGGGCTCCACCCAAGGGTAACGGTTGCGCGAGTCCACACAGGGCTCCACCCACGAAGGGTCCACGAAGAAGCAACCACCCACAAAGGGTCCACGAAGAAGCAACCTTGTCTATCCCACCATGGCCATCGCCCACACAGGACTTGCCTCACTAGCGGTAGATCTTCACAAAGTAGGCGATCTCCTTGCCCTTACAAACTCCTTGTTTCAACTCCACAATCTTGTCGGAGGCTCCCAAGTGACACCTAGCCAATCTAGGAGACACCACTCTCCAAGAAGTAACAAATGGTGTGTAGGTAATGAACTCCTTGCTCTTGTGCTTCAAATGATAGTCTCCCCAACACTCAACTCTCTCTCATAGGATTTGGATTTGGTGGGGAAAGCAACTTGGGAAGGCTAGAGATCAAGATTCATATGGTAGGAATGGAATATCTTGGTCTCAACACATGAGTAGGTGGTTCTCTCTCAGAACATATGAGTTGGAATGGTGTATGTGTTCTGATGGCTCTCTCCATGAATGAAGAGGAGGTGGAGGGGTATATATAGCCTCCACACAAAATCCAACCGTTACATAGTTTTCCAATCTCGGTGGGACCGAATCAACAAACTCGGTCGGACCGAAAATGTAAACCTAGTGACCGTTAGAGATTTTCGGTGGGACTGACATGCAACTCAGTAAGACCGATATGGTTAGGGTTTGGGCATAACGTAATCTCGGTGAGACCGATTACGCAAACTCGGTGAGACCGAATTTGGTAATTAGCTAACCAGAGAGTTGGTCGGGCAAACTCGGTGGGACCGATTTGCTCTTTCGGTGAGACCGAAAAGTTACAAAGGGGAAACACTGAATTTACATTGCAATCTCGGTGGGACCGATTCGCTCTTTCGGTGAGACCGAAAAGTTACGAAAGGGAAACAGAGAGTTTGCAATCCCATCTCGATGAGACCGAGATCCCTATCGATAGGACCGAATTGCTAGGGTTTGGCAGTGGCTAATGACAAGTGAAACTCGGTGGCGCCGGATAGGAAGAATTGGTAGGACCGAGTTTGGCTTAGGTTTTAGGTCATATGTGGATATGGGAAAGTAGTTGAGGGTTTTTGGAGCATATCACTAAGAACATGAAGCAAGAGGCTCATTAAGCAACACCTCATCCCTCCTTGATAGTATTGGCTTTTCCTAAAGACTCAATGTGATCTTGGATCACTAAAATATAAAATGAAGAGTCTTGAGCTTTTGAGCTTGAGCCAATCCTTTTTCCTTAGCATTTTGAGGGTTCCACTTACACATCCATGCCATGCCAATCATTGAGCTTTCCTGAAATAATCATCTTGGAATAGCATTAGCTCAATGAGCTATATGTTGTTATGAATTACCAAAACCACCTAGGGATAGTTGCACTTTCAAGATACGACGGAGACGTATCAGAAGACGGTGGGCGATTTCCTTTGCCAGATACCCGGCCACCCGAAGCTCGGTAATGTCCTTCTCCTTGACGGAGGAGGCCATCCACTTGCCTTGACCTCCGGATCCGGACATGGTTGAGTGCTTGCTCGAGTGGGAAAGAGGAGAACTTGGGCGCTAGAGCTCAAGAGTGGAAGGGCAGAGGAAGAGAGAAGGGGTGGGAGAAGAAGGGGAATCCTTATCCCCTTATAAAGGCAGTGAATATCGAACGCCTCCCCACTCACCCTAAAACTCGCCTATTCCCATGGGTTGTGTAAACGACACGGTTGGGTTACCGATGCCCGTATTGATGAGAATCCCGCGATAAGGGGGCATGATCTCTGCTTTGACAAGACGTGCCAATGGAAACCGCATCTCGAAACGCGGAACGCTAGACAAAAACGGTTCAATATAATGGCTGGACAAACGTGATGTCATCTTGTGAAAAGTTGTCAGCAGATAGGGAGTCATGAAATATTATATTCCCTGCAGTCGTGTGTGGTACTTGTGTTGCAGATCCAGACACCTTCGTTTTATCCGAAGACTATCTTGGAGTATTCGGAAAGTGGAACCCGCCTTGCAATGCCGAAGACAATCTGCGCGCCGGACACATCGTCATTGAATCCTGGTTCAGGGGCTACTGAAGGAGTCCTGGACTAAGGGGTCCTCGGGCGTCTTTGTAACGCCCTCGATGCAGCTATATCTCCCACGTGTTGAAGCACGACTTAGAGGCATAACCGCATTGAAAGCAATGTCGCAAGTGAGGTAATCTTCGCAAACAACCTATGTAATACAATAAGGGAAAAGATACATAGTTGGCTTACAATCGCCACTTCACACAAATACATGAATAAAGCATTACATTCATCCAAATACACTCAAGGTTCGACTATGGAACCAAAATAAAAGAAGACTACCCCAAATGCTACACAGATCCCCGATCGTCCCGACTGGGCTCCTCTACTGATCAACTAGAAACGGAACAACATAACAAACACGATCTTCATAGAGCTCCTCCTTGAGATTGGTTGCTTCATCTACACGGTTCAACGGCACCTGCAAGCTAGTTTTGGAAGTATCTGTGAGTCACGGGGACTCAGCAATCTCACACCCTCGCGATCAAGACTATTTAAGCTTATAGGTAGGGTAAAAGGTATGAGGTGGAGCTGCAGCAAGCGACTAGCATATATGGTGGCTAACATACGCAAATGAGAGCGAGAAGAGAAGGCAAAAGCACAGTCGAACAACTATGATCAAGAAGTGATCCTAGAACAACCTACGTCAAGCATTACTCCAATACCGTGTTCACTTCCTGGACCCCGCCGAGAAGAGACCATCACGGTAACACACGTGGTAGATGTATTTTAATTAAGGTCATCTTCAGGTTTTCTACAACCGGACATTAACAAATTCCCATCTGCCCATAACCACGGGCACGGCTTTTGAAAGTTCAAATCCCTGCAGGGGTGTCCCAACTTAGCCCATCACAAGCTCTCACGGTCAACGAAGGGTATTCCTTCTCCCAAGACAATCCGATCAGACTCGGCATCCCGGTTACAAGACATCCTCGACAATGGTAAAACTAAACCAGCAAAGCCGCCCGAATGTGCCAATAAATCCCGATAGGAGCTGCACATATCTCGTTCTCAGGGCACACTCAGATGAGCCAGACGTCGGGTAGGCCAGCCCAGAGTTGCCCCTGGTAGCCCCGGACATCGCTCAGTTGGACCAACACTTAGAGAAGCATTGGCCCGGGGGGTTAAAATAAAGATGACCCTTGAGTCCGCGAAACCCAAGGGAAAAAGGCTAGCTGGCGAATGGTAAAACCAATGTTGGGCCATGCTGGAAGAGTTTTATTCAAGGCGAACTGTCAAGGGGTTCCCATTATAACCCAACCGTGTAAGGAACGCAAAATCCGGGAACATAACACCGATATGAAGGAAACTAGGGCGGCAAGAGTGGAACAAAACACTAGGCATAAGGCCGAGCCTTCCACCCTTTACCAAGTATATAGGTGCATTAAGATAAACAAGATAATATGGTGATATCCCAACAATAAACAATGTTCCAACAAGGAACGATCTCCAAACTTCACCTGCAACTAGCAACGCTATAAGAGGGGCTGAGCAAAGCGGTAACATAGCCAAACAATGGTTTGCTAGGACAAGGTGGGTTATAGGTTTGACATGGCAATATGGGAGGCATGATAAGCAAGTTGTAGGTATTGTAGCATAGGCATAGCAAAAGAGCGAGCATCTAGCAAGCAAAGATAGAAATGATTTCGAAGGTATGGTCATCTTGCCTTGCAAGGTTCTCAGAGTTGCCTTGATCCTCTTAAGCGAACTCAACGGGCTCCTCGTTCACGAACTCGTCTCCCGGCTCTACCCAAGCAAGAACAAGAAGCAAAAAGGAACACAATCAACCACGTGCAATGCTCAAGCAACATGATGCAAACATGGTATGATATGCGGGATGCGGTATGTGATGCATATGCATGATTTGCAAAGGAATGATTGAACATGGCCTCAACTTGGAAATCCAAGAGTGCCACTGGAAAGGGGAGTTGATTTCGGTCGAAATCGATATAAAGATCACCGGAATCGGATGCACGGTTTGGAAAGGGCAAGCAAAACAAATATGGCACCGGTCTGCGATAAACAGCAAGTAGCCGTCTAAATGCATCAAGATAAATAAGCTAATCCACTCAAACATGAAAACAAAAGACATGACAGGGATCCACTCAAGATGCTTAACAAAAGATGAACACTGAGCTACGGCTAATTCACTCATTAACAGGTTCAAACAAGCATGGCAAAAGAGCAAATGATAACAGGTTACAGACTTAGTGAAATTAGCACAAGTCAGGAATTTATTAACAGGAAGCAATCTTTAGGGCATGAAAACTACATGCTACAGGAATATATCATGGCAAGGAAAGGCATGGCATGAAGCTACTCTAAGCATTTAACAAAAGTCACTTAGTGACCATGAGCCAAAAGGGATTAGAAAATACAATTGCAAGCATGTGAACATAGCAAAAACATAAACAGATTGGTGAAAAACTGGAGCATGCAAAACAGATTAACAAATAGGCATGTTTACGAGCTCGATGCACTCACTACGAGGAATTGCATGACAAACTAAGCATACACCCATCACGAAGACATGGCATAGAAGCTAGACATGGCAAGAACAACAACATAGCATGCACGGATCAACAACAACAACCTCGGCAAAATTGCTAAACATGTTAACAAAATGACAGGAACATTTTATAGCAAAAGTAGAGCTCGGTTGACTCAATCTAGTGTGCTTCATAAATGCAAGCAAAGACATGGGTGGATAGAGCACCACAATATTAACAAAACATCCTTACTGATCATCCTCAACAGAGGCACGGGTCACTAGGAAACGACATGAACATATGGCATAACAACAAAATCAGGACAAGGACTTAGTGAAAAACTAAGTCCCTGAAATCAACATCATTGAGTAAGCTACTTTGCATGCTTGTGCTAGTCACCACGAAGATCACAAAAATACATGGCATACACCGAGTGAATTAGCCGTAGCTCAGTGTTCATCTTTTGTCAAGCATCTTGAGTGGATCCCTGCCATGTCTTTTGTTGTCATGTTTGAGTGGAGTAGCTTATTTATCTTGATGCATTTAGATGGCTACTTGCTGTTTATCGCAGACCGGTGCCATATTTGTTTTGCTTGCCCTTTCCAAACCGTGCATCCGATTCCGGTGATCTTTATATCGATTTCGACCGAAATCAACTCCCCTTTCCAGTGGCACTCTTGGATTTCCAAGTTGAGGCCATGTTCAATCATTCCTTTGCAAATCATGCATATGCATCACATACCGCATCCCGCATATCATACCATGTTTGCATCATGTTGCTTGAGCATTGCACGTGGTTGATTGTGTTCCTTTTTGCTTCTTGTTCTTGCTTGGGTAGAGCCGGGAGACGAGTTCGTGAACGAGGAGCCCGTTGAGTTCGCTTACGAGGATCAAGGAAACTCTGAGAACCTTGCAGGCAAGATGATCATACCTTCGAAATCATTTCTATCTTTGCTTGCTAGATGCTCGCTCTTTTGCTATGCATATGCTACGATACCTACCACTTGCTTATCATGCCTCCCATATTGCCATGTCAAACCTCTAACCCACCATGTCCTAGCAAACCGTTGTTTGGCTATCTTACTGCTTTGCTCAGCCCCTCTTATAGCGTTGCTATTTGCAGGTGAAGTTTGGAGATCGTTCCTTGTTGGAACATTGTTTATTGTTGGGATATCACCATATTATCTTGTTTATCTTAATGCACCTATATACTTGGTAAAGGGTGGAAGGCTCGGCCTTATGCCTAGTGTTTTGTTCCACTCTTGCCGCCCTAGTTTCCTTCATATCAGTGTTATGTTCCCGAATTTTGCGTTCCTTACACGGTTGGGTTATAATGGGAACCCCTTGACAGTTCGCCTTGAATAAAACTCTTCCAGCATGGCCCAACATTGGTTTTACCATTCGCCACCTAGCCTTTTTCCCTTGGGTTTCGCGGACTCAAGGGTCATCTTTATTTTAACCCCCCGGGCCAGTGCTTCTCTAAGTGTTGGTCCAACTGAGCGATGTCCGGGGCTACCAGGGGCAACTCTGGGCTGGCCTACCCGACGTCTGGCTCATCTGAGTGTGCCCTCAGAATGAGATATGTGCAACTCCTATTGGGATTTGTCGGCACATTCGGGCGGCTTTGCTGGTTTAGTTTTACCATTGTCGAGGATGTCTTATAACCGAGATGCCGAGTCTGATCGGATTGTCTTTGGAGAAGGAATATCCTTCGTTGACCGTGAGAGCTTGTGATGGGCTAAGTTGGGACACCCCTGCAGGGATTTGAACTTTCGAAAGCCGTGCCCGCGGTTATGGGCAGATGGGAATTTATTAATGTCCGATTGTAGAAAACCTGAAGATGACCTTAATTAAAATACATCTACCGCGTGTGTTACCGTGATGGTCTCTTCTCAGCGGGGTCCGGGAAGTGAACACGGTATTGGAGTAATGCTTGACGTAGGTTGTTCTAGGATCACTTCTTGATCATAGTTGTTCGACCGTGCTTTTGCCTTCTCTTCTCGCTCTCATTTACGTATGTTAGCCACCATATATGCTAGTCGCTTGCTGCAGCTCCACCTCATACCTTTTACCCTACCTATAAGCTTAAATAGTCTTGATCGCGAGGGTGTGAGATTGCTGAGTCCCCGTGACTCATAGATACTTCCAAAACCAGCTTGCAAGTGCCGTTGAACCGTGCAGATGAACCAACCAAGCTGAAGGAGGAGCTCTATGAAGATCGTGTTCGTTATGTTGTTCCGTTTCTAGTTGATCAGTAGAGGAGCCCAGTCGGGACGATCGGGGATCTGTGTAGCATTTGGGGTAGTCTTCTTTTATTTTGGTTTCGTAGTCGGACCTTGAGTGTATTTGGATGAATGCAATGCTTTATTCATGTATTTGTGTGAAGTGGCTATTGTAAGCCAACTATGTATCTTTTCCCTTATTGTATTACATGGGTTGTTTGCGAAGATTACCTCACTTGCGACATTGCTTTCAATGCGGTTATGGCTCTAAGTCGTGCTTTGACACGTGGGAGATATAGCCGCATCGAGGGTGTTACAGTCCGACCTATTGGATATGGGCCGGACTGTTGGGCCGTGAAGATACGAATACCGAAGACTCTACCCGTGTCCGTATGGGGCTCTCCTTGGCGTGGAAGGCAAGCTTGGCGACCAACTATGAATATTCCTTTCCCTGTAACCGACCTTGTGTAACCCTCGATCCCTCATGTCTCTATATAAACCGGAGGGCTAGGTCCGTAGATACATTCGAATAATCAGAGGCTAGACTTTTAGGGTTTAGCCATTACGATCTCGTGGTAGATCAACTCTTGTAATACTCATATTCATCAAGATCAATCAAGCAGGAAGTAGGGTATTACCTCAATAGAGAGGGCCTGAACCTGGGTAAACATTGTGTCCCCTGTCTTCTGTTACCATCGATCCTAGACACACAGTTCGGGACCCCCTACCCGAGATCCGCTGGTTTTGACACCGACAAGGGAGAGAGAGCCCCCCTCCTCCTTCTTATTCCTTGGCCTCCCCCCTAGATGGGAGGAGAGTTTCCCCTTTGGTCCTTGGTCTCTGAGGGAGTCCTGGATTAGAGGGTCTCCGGACAGCCGGATTATATCCTTTGGCCAGACTGTTGGACTATGAAGATACAAGATTGAAGACTTCGTCTCATGTCCGGATGGGACTTTTACTTGGCGTAGAAGGCAAGCTAGGCAATACGGATATGTATATCTCCTCCTTTGTAACCGACCTTGTGTAAACCCTAGCCCCCTCCGGTGTCTATATAAACCGGAGGGTTTTAGTCCGTAGGACAACATACAATCATACCATAGGCTAGCTTCTAGGGTTTAGCCTCTGTGATCTCGTGGTAGATCAACTCTTATACTACTCATATTATCAAGAATAATCAAGCAGGATGTAGGGTTTTACCTCCATCAAGAGGGCCCGAACCTGGGTAAAACATCATGTCCCCTGCCTCCTGTTACCATCCGCCCTAGACGCACAGTTCGGGACCCCCTACCCGAGATCCGCCGGTTTTGACACCAACATTGGTGCTTTCATTGAGAGTTGCACTGTGTCGTCGCCGTAAGGAAGGATGCCTCGTCTCGTTGTTAAAAACAACATTACCGCCGGGGGAGCCCTGGCTGTCGGCCAAACTCTCCGGCTAGGCAGTTTCATCATGACTGCCCGTTCGGCTGCTGCACCGGCAATGACTTCTCGGGTCATCGAAAACAGCCTCCACGTCGGCTCGGAATTCGCCAAGCAGATGGATCCAATGGAGCTCTTGGATCGCATCGCCGCCTTGGGAGTCGCTATGGACTATGATCGGATTGGGCTTAAACCCGATCAAAGGGAGATTAACTCTCCACCAGTCACCCATCATGTTGCAGTGCTGGAGGAACAATGCGGTGATTCTTCTTCTATCTTGAGGACTAACTATGTCTGGATTCCTGAGCTCTCCAAGCCGGATACCCATTTACGGGAGGACATCACCCAAGCCCTGAACCTAGAGTCAGGCAGCGGGCCAGACTTATTGGGCAACATCCCGGAATCCGAACTTCCAAGATTGGAAACACCTCGGCCCCTGGGTCTCAGATCGGGTAAGGGTTCGAACTCAAATACACCCACCCACCCAGACATAAACGATCTTTCCCACATCAGGCAAGAGCCCCATGAAACAGTACATCATTATTGGGCCAGATTCCTCCTTGTGATGAACAAGGTTAAGGACTGCCGCGAGGAAGACGCAGTCTCATTTTTCCGCAATAACTGCATGGACAAGGGAATCCTTAACGCCATAAGGTGCCGTGACATATCACGCTTCACCGACTTGGCGTCCATAGTACGAAAGTAAAAGAGTGCCTGGAAAACCGAAACGAAATTTTGGGATAATCCGGCTCCGAATATACACCCAGTCCGAAGTAAAACAGTGCACTATCATAAGACACCCGAGTTAATTACAAAGAAGCAAAAACCCTCTACAGGGCGTGGAACCGTATTGGAGGGATGGCTCAACAGACCCTGCAAAATTCATAGTACAGCAGATACCATACAAACACACAGCCTTAGAGCATGTTGGATACTCCAGCAGGTGGCCAAAAGTGGCGAGGATCTTCTCATCCCAGATGCCACAGAGCACCATCACAGGGATAACAATACGGTATTAACAGTCTTTGATACCTTCGCATCAAATAATAGGCGCAAGCGAACACTCCGCAGCATTGCCGAAATCTGCCACGTGGCAGCAATAAATCCATGGAGCGACACGGCTATTACCTTCAATGCCAGTGACGAACCTAAATTCCGAACAGCCCTAGCACCAGCTGCACTGGTCCTTAGTCCAATTGTGGACTGCTTTCGACTCACCAAAGTACTCATGGACGGCGGCAGTGGATTAAACCTCATCTATGAGGAAACTCTTCAAAAAATGGAAATAGACTGGAACCGCATTGAGCAAAGTAGCACAACCTTCAGAGGAATCATCCCCAGTCGGGAAGCACGTTGTGCTGGGAAAGTCACACTAGATGTGGTATTCGGCACGACGGAGAACTATAGGTCCGAAGAAATTACATTCCAAGTGGCCCCGTTCAGTAGTGGATACCACGCCCTTTTAGGGCGGGAGGCGTTCACGATCTTCCAAGCCATATCCCATTATGGGTACATGAAGCTCAAAATGTCCGGGCCCAACGGAATCATCACTCTCGCTAGTGATCCGGACACAGCGCTCCGCGCCGAAAACAAAACAGCCGCATTGGCCCTTGAGGCATTATCCGAAGCCCTTTCGGCCGAGGAATTAACTGTGCTACACTCCACAGTGGACAGGGACAACGTGATACTTGACAAGAGATCCAAGTCCACCTCTTTTAAACCAGTGGATGAAATAGTCAAATTCCAAGTCCACCCAACGGACCCTACAAAAACAGCCTCCATCGGGGCACAGTTAAACCCCGCCGTGGACGCCGCACTACGAGAGTTCCTGCGCGAGAATTGGGACATATTCGCCTGGCACCCCTCAGACATGCCAGGAATCCCATGCAGGCTGGCCGAGCACAGTCTCAATATTCTAAAGGGATTCAAGCTGGTCAAGCAGACTCTTCGGTGTTTCTCTGAACCTAAGAGACAAGCTATGGGAGAAGAACTAGCCAAGTTATTAGAGGCCGGATTCATTAGAGAAATAAAACACCCGGACTGGCTAGCAAACCTGGTGATGGTACCAAAGAAGGACAAATCCTGGCACCTGTGTGTCGATTTTAAGGACCTCAACAAGGCCTGCCCAAAGGATCCCTTCCCCCTCCCCCGCATTGATCAAATTATCGATGCTACCGCAGGACACGAGTCATTGTGTTTCCTCGACGCATACTCCGGCTACCACCAAATCAAGATGGCGGAGTCCAACCAAGCCGCAACGGCATTTATCACACCATACGGCCCCTTCTGTTTCAACACAATGCCTTTCGGGCTCAAAAATGCCGGTGCAACATATCAGCGCATGATTTAGACATGTCTGGAGAAACAGATCGACAAAACAGTAGAGGCATACGTAGATGATGTGGTCGTCAAAACCAAGCACGTCGACTCCCTAATAGACGACTTGAGGCTCACATTCGACAGCCTCCGAAAATACGACTTCAAGCTCAATCCGGAAAAATGCGTTTTCGGCGTACCAGCCGGAAAACTCCTGGGCTTCATTGTCTCCAGTAGAGGAATTGAAGCTAATCCGGCCAAAATCCGAGCTCTATCACAGTTGGCTACCCCAACAGACCTCAAACAAATCCAGAAATTAACTGGATGTGTGGTGGCTCTAAGCCGCTTTATCTCCCGCTTAGGAGAAAAGGCATTACCCCTTTATCACCTCCTTCGGCGCACCTAACACTTCAAGTGGACGGACGCTGCCACAGCCGGATTGGAAGAAATAAAAGCCATACTGGCAACCAACCCAATCCTGGCCATGCCAAACATCGGCGAACCAATGCTGTTGTACATTGCGGCAACTCATTAGGTTGTAAGCGCAGTGCTCGTCGTCGAACGAGAAGCGGGCGGACATAAATTCCCCCTTCAAAAGTCGGTATATTATGTATCCACTGTCCTCACTCCATGCAAATCACGGTACCCACATTATCAAAAGATAGCATATGCGGTATTCATGGCATCCCGGAAGCTGCAACACTACTTTCCAGAGTGTTCAATTACAATAGCCTCGGAAGTGCCACTTAATGATATTATAAACAACCGCGACGCCATGGGCCGGATTGCCAAATGGGCCATTGAGCTCCTCCCGTTTGACATAACATACAAACCCCGGCGAGCCATTAAATCGCAGGTATTGGCCGACTTTGTCGCCAAATGGATGGAAGCCGAACTCCCTAAAGAGTACGGCGCATACTCCAATTGGATCATGCACTTCGACGGCTCCAAAATGCTGGCTGGTCTGGGGGCTGGCGTCATCCTGACGTCCCCAACCGGAGATACAATTCAATACGTACTACAGATACTGTATACAGACTCCAACAACGCAGCCGAATACGAAGCCCTATTACATGGTCTCCGGATGGCAGTTTCCATGGGCATTCAACGCCTGGAGGTGCGTGGGGATTCAAACCTCGCAATATCCCAAATAAATGGAGACTTCGATGCCAAGGATCCGAAGATGGCGGCCTATTGCAACGCCGTCCTAAAGATGTCAGCTCGGTTCGAGGGACTCGAATTTCACCATGTGGCTCAGGAAAACAATCAGGCGACGGATATCCTCGCCCGCATCGGCGCAAAACGCGATGCGATCCCCCCCAACATCTTTTTGGAACCAAAATTCTCGATACCGAACACTCTGACATAATCGGAGGCTCTGCCACCAAAATAACACCTTCAGCCCACGTAATAATGGTCATCATTGCCCCGTGGACAGAACCATTCCTGGCCTACCTAACTAGGCAGGAACTTCCTGAGGGCCAAAATGAGGCACGCTGCATAGTGCAGTGATCTAAAGCCTACAGGGTCCATGAGGGAGAGCTGTATAAAAAAAGCACTACCGGAGTCCTTCAAAGGTGTGTTGGGGAACGTAGTAATTTCAAAAAAATTCCTACGCACACGCAAGATCATGGTGATGCATAGCAAAGAGAGGGGAGAGTGTGATCTACGTACCCTTGTAGACCGACAACGGAAGCGTTAGCACAACGTGGTTGATGTAGTCGTACGTCTTCACGGCCCGACCGATCAAGCACCGAAACTACGGCACCTCCGAGTTCTAGCACACGTTCAGCTCGATGATGATCCCCGGACTCCGATCCAGCAAAGTGTCGGGGAAGAGTTCCGCCAGCATGACGGCGTGGTGACGATCTTGATGTACTACCGTCGCAGGGCTTCGCCTAAGCACCGCTACAATATTATCAAGGACTATGGTGGAAGGGGGCACCGCACACGGCTAAGAGTATGATCACGTGGATCAACTTGTGTGTCTAGGGGTGCCCCTTGCCCCCGTATATAAAGGATCAAGGGGGGGGGTGCGGCCGGCCAGGAGGAGGGCGCGCCAGGAGGAGTCCTACTCCCACCGGGAGTAGGATTCCCCCCCTTTCCTAGATGGAATAGGATTCGGAAGGGGGGAAAGAGGAGAGAGAGAAGGAAGGGGGGCGCCACCCCCTAATCCTTGTCCTATTCGGACTAGAGGAGGAGGGGGGCGCGGCCCAGCCCTGGCCACCTCTCCTCTCTTCCACTAAAGCCCACTAAGGCCCATATACCTCCAGGGGGGTTCCGGTAACCTCTCGGTACTCCAGTAAAATCCCGATTTCACCCGGAACACTTCCGATATCCAAATATAGGCTTCCAATATATAAATCTTTATGTCTCGACCATTTCGAGACTCCTTGTCATGTCTGTGATCACATTCGGGACTCCGAACAAACTTCGGTACATCAAAATGCATAAACTCATAATATAACTGTCATCGAAACCTTAAGCATGCGGACCCTACGGGTTCGAGAACAATGTAGACATGACCGAGACACGTCTCCGGTCAATAACCAATAGCGGAACCTGGATGCTCATATTGGCTCCCACATATTCTACGAAGATCTTTATCGGTCAGACCGCATAACAACATACGTTGTTCCCTTTGTCATCGGTATGTTACTTGCCCGAGATTCGATCGTCGGTATCTCAATACCTAGTTCAATTCTCGTTACTGGCAAGTCTCTTTACTCGTTCCGTAATACATCATCTCGCAACTAACTCATTAGTTGCAATGCTTGCAAGGCTTATGTGATGTGCATTACCGAGAGGGCCCAGAGATACCTCTCCGACAATCGGAGTGACAAATCCTAATCTCGAAATACGCCAACCCAACATGTACCTTTGGAGACACCTGTAGAGCTCCTTTATAATCACCCAGTTACGTTGTGACGTTTGGTAGCACACAAAGTGTTCCTCCGGCAAACGGGAGTTGCATAATCTCATAGTCATAGGAACATGTATAAGTCATGAAGAAAGCAATAGCAACATACTAAACGATCGGGTGCTAAGCTAATGGAATGGGTCATGTCAATCACATCATTCTCCTAATGATGTGATCCTGTTAATCAAATAACAACTCTTTTGTTTATGGTTAGGAAACATAACCATCTTCGATTAACGAGCTAGTCAAGTAGAGGCATACTAGTGACACTCTGTTTGTCTATGTATTCACACATGTATTATGTTTCCGGTTAATACAATTCTAGCATGAATAATAAACATTTATCATGATATAAGGAAATAAATAATAACTTTATTATTGCCTCTAGGGCATATTTCCTTCAGTCTCCCACTTGCACTAGAGTCAATAATCTAGTTCATATCGCCATGTGATTCAACACTAAGTTCACATCACCATGTTGATTAACACCCATAGTTCACATCGTCATGTGACCAACACCCAAAGGGTTTACTTGATTCAATAATCTAGTTCACATTGCTATGTGATTAACGCCCAAAGAGTACTAAGGTGTGATCATGTTTTGCTTGTGAGAGAAGTGTAGTCAACGGGTCTGCCACATTACAGATCCGTAAGTATTTTGCGAAATTCTATGTCTACAATGCTCTGCACGGAGCTACTCTAGCTAATTGCTCCCACTTTCAATATGTATCTAGATCGAGACTTAGAGTCATCCAGATCTGTGTCAAAACTTGCATCGACGTAACTTTTTACGACGAACCTTTTGTCACCTCCATAATCGAGAAATATTTCCTTATTCCACTAAGGATAATTTTGACCAATGTCCAGTGATCTACTCTTAGATCACTATTGTACTCCCTTGCTTAACACAGTGTAGGGTATACAATAGATCTGGTACACATCATGGCATACTTTATAGAACCTATGGCTGAGGCATAGGGAATGACTTTCATTCTCTTTCTATCTTCTGCCGTGGTCGGGCTTTGAGTCTTACTCAATTTCATACCTTGTAACACAGCCAAGAACTCTTTCTTTGACTGTTCCATTTTGAACTACTTCAAAATCTTGTCAAGGTATGTACTCATTGAAAAACTTATCAAGCGTCTTGATCTATCTCTATAGATCTTGCTGCTAATATGTAAGCAAGCTTCACTAGGTCTTTCTTTCGAAAAACTCCTTTAAACACTCCTTTATGCTTTGCAGAATAATTCTACATTAATTTCCGATCAACAATATGTCATTCACATATACTTATCAGAAATGTTGTAGTGCTCCCACTCACTTTCTTGTAAATACAGGCTTCACCGCAAGTCTGTATAAAACTATATGCTTTGATCAACTTATCAAAGCATATCCAACTCCGAGATGCTTGCACCAGTCCATAGATGGATCGCTGGAGCTTGCATATTTTGTTAGCTCCTTTAGGATTGACAAAACCTTTTGGTTGCATCATATACAACTCTTCTTGTAAGAAATCCATTAAGGAATGCAGTTTTAATCCATTTGCCAGATTTCATAAAATGCGGCAATTGCTAACATGATTCGGAAGACTTAAGCATAGATACGAGTGGAAACTTCATCTATGTCAACACCTTGAACTTGTCGAAAACCTTTTGCGACAATTCTAGCTTTGTAGATAGTAACACTACTATCAGCGTCCGTCTTCTCTTGAAGATCCATTTAATCTCAATGGCTCACCGATCATTGGGCAAGTCAATCAAAGTCCATACTTTGTTCTCATACATGGATCTCATCTCAGATTTCATGGCCTCAAGCCATTTCGCGGAATCTAGCTCAATCATCGCTTCCTCATAGTTCAGTTCGTCATGGTCTAGTCCATGACCTTCCAGAACAGGATTACCGTACCACTTGGTGCGGATCTCACTCTGGTTTACCTACGAGGTTCGGTAGTAACTTGATCTGAAGTTACATGATCATCATCATTAGCTTCCTCACTAATTGGTGTAGTAGTCACAGGAACATATTTCTGTGATGAACTACTTTCCAATAAGGGAGAAGGTACAATTACCTTATCAAGTTCTACTTTCCTCCCACTCACTTCTTTCGAGAGAAACTCCTTCTCTAGAAAGGATCCATTCTCAGCAACGAATATCTTGCCTTCGGATCTGTGATAGAAGGGGTACCCAACATTTTCTTTTGGTATCCTATGAAGACGCACTTCTCCGATTTGGGTTTGAGCTTATCAGGATGAAACTTTTTCATATAAGCATTGCAACCTCAAACTTTAAGAAATGACAGCTTAGGTTTCTTGCCAAACCATAGTTCACATTGGTGTCATCTCAACGGATTTAGATGGTGCCCTATTTAACGTGAATGCAGCTGTCTCTAATGCATAATCCACCGATATTGGTAAATCGGTAAGAAACATCATAGATTGTACTATATCCAATAACGTATGACGTTCGTGTTGGGGAACGTAGTAATTTCAAAATTTTCCTACGCACACGCAAGATCATGTGATGCATAGCAACGAGAGGGGAGAGTGTTATCTACGTACCCAACGCAGACCGACTGCACGGAAGCGCTGACACGACGTAGAGAAAGTAGTCGTACGTCTTCACGATCCAACCGATCAAGCACCGAAACTACGGCACCTCCGAGTTCGAGCACACGTTCAGCTCGATGACGATCCCCGGACTCCGATCCAGCAAAGTGTCGGGGAAGAGTTCCGTCAGCACGACGGCGTGGTGACGATCTTGATGAACTACAGCAGCAGGGCTTCGCCTAAACTCCGCTACAGTATTATCGAGGTATATGGTGGCAGGGGGCACCGCACACGGCTAAGGAATAGATCACGTGGATCAACTTGTGTGTCTAGAGGTGTCCCCTGCCTCCGTATATAAAGGAGCAAGGGGAGGGCTGGCCGGCCAAGGAGGAGGCGCAGGAGAGTCCTACTCCTCTGGGAGTAGGATTCCCCCTCCCCCAATCTAGGCCAACTAGGATTCCTCGGAGGGGAAGAGGAGGAGGGGGGCCGCCACCTCTCCTAGTCCTAATAGGACTAGGGGGGGGAGGCACGCAGCCCACTCTGGGCCCCTTCTTTTTCCACTAAGGCCCATATGGCCCATATAGCTCCCGGGGGGTTCCGGTAACCTCCCGGTACTCCGGTAAAATCCCGATTTCACCCGGAACACTTCCGATATCCAAACATAGGCTTCCAATATATCAATCTTTACGTCTCGACCATTTCGAGACTCCTCGTCATGTCCATGATCACATCCGGGACTCCGAACAACCTTCGGTACATCAAAATGCATAAACTCATAATATAACTGTCATCGTAACCTTAAGCGTGCGACCCTACGGGTTCGAGAACAATGTAGACATGACCGAGACATGTCTCTGGTCAATAACCAACAGCGGGACCTGGATGCCCATATTGGTTCCTACATATTCTACGAAGATCTTTATCGGTCAGACCGCATAACAACATACATTGTTCCCTTTGTCATCGGTATGTTACTTGCCCGAGATTCGATCGTCGGTATCCAATACCTAGTTCAATCTCGTTACCGGCAAGTCTCTTTACTCGTTCCGTAATACATCATCTCACAACTAACATATTAGTTGCAGTGCTTGCAAGGCTTATGTGATGTGCACTACCGAGAGGGCCCAGAGATACCTCTCCGACAATCGGAGTGACAAATCCTAATCTCGAAATACGCCAACCCAACATCTACCTTTGGAGACACCTGTAATGCTCCTTTATAATCACCCAGTTACGTTGTGACATTTGGTAGCACCCAAAGTGTTCCTCCGGTAAACGGGAGTTGCATAATCTCATAGTTATAGGAACATGTATAAGTCATGAAGAAAGCAATAGCAACATACTAAATGATCGGGTGCTAAGCTAATGGAATGGGTCATGTCAATCAGATCATTCAACTAATGATGTGACCTCGTTAATCAATTAACAACTCATTGTCCATGGTTAGGAAACATAACCATCTTTGATTAACGAGCTAGTCAAGTAGAGGCATACTAGTGACACTTTGTTTGTCTATGTATTCACACATGTATTATGTTTCCGGTTAATACAATTTTAGCATGAATAATAAACATTTATCATGATTATAAGTAAATAAATAATAACTTTATTATTGCCTCTAGGGCATATTTCCTTCAGTCTCCCACTTGCACTAGAGTCAATAATCTAGATTATACTGTAATGATTCTAACACCCATGGAGCCTTGGTGCTGATCATGTTTTGCTCGTGGAAGAGGCTTAGTCAATGGGTCTGCAACATTCAGATCCGTATGTATCTTGCAAATCTCTATGTCTCCCACCTGGACTAGATCCCGGATGGAATTAAAGTGTCTCTTGATGTGTTTGGTCCTTTTGTGAAATCTGGATTCCTTTGCCAAGGCAATTGCACCAGTATTGTCACAAAAGATTTTCATTGGACCCGATGCACTAGGTATGACACCTAGATCGGATATGAACTCCTTCATCCAGACTCGTTCATTTGCTGCTTCCGAAGCAGCTATGTACTCCACTTCACATGTAGATCCCGCTACGACGCTTTGTTTAGAACTGCACCAACTGACAGCTCCACCGTTTAATGTAAACACGTATCCGGTTTGCGATTTAGAATCGTCCGGATCAGCGTCAAAGCTTGCATCAACGTAACCTTTTACGGTGAGCTCTTTGTCACCTCCATATACGAGAAACATATCCCTAGTCCTTTTCAGGTATTTCAGGATGTTCTTGACCGCTGTCCAGTGATCCACTCCTGGATTACTTTGGTACCTCCCTGCTAAACTTATAGCAAGGCACACATCATGTCTGGTACACAGCATTGCATACATGATAGAGCCTATGGCTGAAGCATAGGGAACATCTTTCATTTTCTCTCTATCTTCTGCAGTGGTCGGGCATTGAGTCTTACTCAATTTCACACCTTGTAACACAGGCAAGAACCCTTTCTTTGCTTGATCCATTTTGAACTTCTTCAAAATTTTGTCAAGGTATGTGCTTTGTGAAAGTCCAATTAAGCGTCTTGATCTATCTCTATAGATCTTAATGCCTAATATGTAAGCAGCTTCACCGAGGTCTTTCATTGAAAAACTCTTATTCAAGTATCCCTTTATGCTATCCAGAAATTCTATATCATTTCCAATTAGTAATATGTCATCCACATATAATATCAGAAATGCTACAGAGCTCCCACTCACTTTCTTGTAAATACAGACTTCTCCGAAAGTCTGTATAAAACCAAATGCTTTGATCACACTATCAAAGCGTTTATTCCAACTCCGAGAGGCTTGCACCAGTCCATAAATGGATCGCTGGAGCTTGCACACTTTGTTAGCTCCCTTTGGATCGACAAAACCTTCCGGTTGCATCATATACAACTCTTCTTCCAGAAATCCATTCAGGAATGCAGTTTTGACATCCATCTGCCAAATTTCATAATCATAAAATGCGGCAATCGCTAACATGATTCGGACAGACTTAAGCATTGCTACGGGTGAGAAAGTCTCATCGTAGTCAACCCCTTGAACTTGTCGAAAACCTTTCGCGACAAGTCGAGCTTTGTAGACAGTAACATTACCATCAGCGTCAGTCTTCTTCTTGAAGATCCATTTATTCTCAATTGCTTGCCGATCATCGGGCAAGTCAACCAAAGTCCATACTTTGTTCTCATACATGGATCCCATCTCAGATTTCATGGCTTCAAGCCACTTTGCGGAATCTGGGCTCACCATCGCTTCTTCATAGTTCGTAGGTTCTTCATGATCTAGTAGCATGACTTCCAGAACTGGATTACCGTACCACTCTGGTGCGGATCTTACTCTGGTTGATCTATGAGGTTCAGTAGTATCTTGTTCTGAAGTTTCATGATCATTATCATTAACTTCCTCACTTATTGGTGTAGGTGTCGCAGAAACAGTTTTCTGTGATGTACTACTTTCCAACAAGGGAGCAGGTACAGTTACCTCGTCAAGTTCTACTTTCCTCCCACTCACTTCTTTCGAGAGAAACTCCTTCTCAAGAAAGTTTCCGAATTTAGCAACAAAAGTCTTGCCTTCGGATCTGTGATATAAGGTGTATCCAATAGTTTCCTTTGGATATCCTATGAAGACACATTTCTCCGATTTGGGTTCGAGCTTATCAGGTTGAAGCTTTTTCACATAAGCATCGCAGCCCCAAACTTTCAGAAACGACAACTTTGGTTTCTTGCCAAACCATAGTTCATAAGGCGTCGTCTCAACGGATTTTGATGGTGCCCTGTTTAATGTGAATGCGGCCGTCTCTAGAGCGTATCCCCAAAATGATAGCGGTAAATCAGTAAGAGACATCATAGATCGCACCATATCTAGTAAAGTACGATTACGACGTTCGGACACACCATTACGCTGTGGTGTTCCGGGTGGCGTGAGTTGCGAAACTATTCCACAATTTTTCAAATGTACACCAAACTCGTAACTCAAATATTCTCCTCCACGATCAGATCGTAGAAACTTTATTTTCTTGTTACGATGATTTTCCACTTCACTCTGAAATTCTTTGAACTTTTCAAATGTTTCAGACTTATGTTTCATTAAGTAGATATAACCATATCTGCTTAAATCATCTGTGAAGATGAGAAAATAATGATATCCGCCATGAGCCTCAATATTCATCGGTCCACATACATCTGTATGTATGATTTCCAACAAATCTGTTGCTCTCTCCATAGTACCGGAGAACGGTGTTTTAGTCATCTTACCCATGAAGCACGGTTCGCAAGTACCAAGTGATTCATAATCAAGTGGTTCCAAAAGTCCATCAGTATGGAGTTTCTTCATGCGCTTTACACCGATATGACCTAAACGGCAGTGCCACAAATAAGTTGCACCATCATTATCAACTCTGCATCTTTTGGCTTCAACATTATGAATATGTGTATCACTACTCTCGAGATTCAATAAGAATAGACCACTCTTCAAGGGTGCGTGACCATAAAAGATATTACTCATATAAATAGAACAACCATTATTCTCTGATTTAAATGAATAACCATCTCGCATCAAACAAGATCCAAATATAATGTTCATGCTTAACGCTGGCACCAAATAACAATTATTTAGGTCTAATACTAATCCCGAAGGTAGATGTAGAGGTAGCGTGCCGACCGCGATCACATCGACTTTGGAACCGTTTCCCACGCGCATCGTCACCTCGTCCTTAGCCAATCTTCGCTTAATCCGTAGCCCCTGTTTCGAGTTGCAAATATTAGCAACAGAACCAGTATCAAATACCCAGGTGCTACTGCGAGCATTAGTAAGGTACACATCAATAACATGTATATCATATATACCTTTGTTCACCTTGCCATCCTTCTTATCCGCCAAATACTTTGGGCAGTTCCGCTTCCAGTGACCAGTCTGCTTGCAGTAGAAGCACTCAGTTTCAGGCTTAGGTCCAGACTTGGGTTTCTTCTCTTGAGCAGCAACTTGCTTGCCGTTCTTCTTGAAGTTCCCCTTCTTCTTCCCTTTGCCCTTTTTCTTGAAACTAGTGGTTTTGTTAACCATCAACACTTGATGCTCCTTTTTGATTTCTACCTCCGCAGCTTTCAGCATTGCGAAGAGCTCGGGAATAGTCTTGTTCATCCCTTGCATATTATAGTTCATCACGAAGCTCTTGTAGCTTGGTGGCAGTGATTGGAGAATTCTGTCAATGACGCAATCATCTGGAAGATTAACTCCCAATTGAATCAAGTGATTATTATACCCAGACATTTTGAGTATATGCTCACTGACAGAACTGTTCTCTTCCATCTTGCAGCTATAGAACTTATTGGAGACTTCATATCTCTCAATCCGGGCATTTGCTTGAAATATTAACTTCAACTCCTGAAACATCTCATATGCTCCATGACGTTCAAAACGTCGTTGAAGTCCCGATTCTAAGCCGTAAAGCATGGCACACTGAACTATCGAGTAGTCATCAGCTTTGCTCTGCCAGACGTTCATAACATCTGGTGTTGCTCCAGCAGCAGGCCTGGCACCCAGCGGTGCTTCCATGACGTAATTCTTCTGTGCAGCAATGAGGATAATCCTCAAGTTACGGACCCAGTCCGTGTAATTGCTACCATCATCTTTCAACTTTGCTTTCTCAAGGAACGCATTAAAATTCAACGGAACAACAGCACGAGCCATCTATCTACAATCAACATAAACAAGCAAGATACTATCAGGTACTAAGTTCATGATAAATTTAAGTTCAATTAATCATATTACTTAAGAACTCCCACTTAGATAGACATCCCTCTAATTCTCTAAGTGATCACGTGATCCAAATCAACTAAACCATGTCCGATCATCACGTGAGATGGAGTAGTTTCATCGGTGAACATCATTATGTTGATCATATCTACTATATGATTCACGCTCGACCTTTCGGTCTCCGTGTTCCGAGGCCATATCTGTATATGCTTGGCTCGTCAAGTATAACCTGAGTATTCCGCGTGTGCAACTGTTTTGCACCCGTTGTATTTGAACGTAGAGCCTATCACACCCGATCATCACGTGGTGTCTCAGCACGAAGAACTTTCACAACGGTGCATACTCAGGGAGAACACTTCTTGATAATTTAGTGAGAGATCATCTTATAATGCTACCGTCAATCAAAGCAAGATAAGATGCATAAAAAGATAAACATCACATGCAATCAATATAAGTGATATGATATGGCCATCATCATCTTGTGCTTGTGATCTCCATCTCCGAAGCACCGTCATGACCACCATCGTCACCGGCGCGACACCTTGATCTCCATCATAGCATCGTTGTCGTCTCGCCAATCTTATGCTTCCACGACTATCACTACCATTTAGTAATAAAGTAAAGCATTACATCGCGATTGCATTGCATACAATAAAGCGACAACCATATGGCTCCTGCCAGTTGCCGATAACTCGGTTACAAAACATGATCATCTCATACAATAAAATTCAGCATCATGCTTTGACCATATCACATCACAACATGCCCTGCAAAAACAAGTTAGACGTCCTCTACTTTGTTGTTGCAAGTTTTACGTGGCTGCTACGGGCTTTAAGCAAGAACCAATCTCACCTACGCATCAAAACCACAACGATAGTTTGTCAAATAGACTCCGTTTTAACCTTCGCAAGGACTGGGCGTAGCCATACTTGGTTCAACTAAAGTTGGAGAGACAGTCGCCCGCAAGCCATCTATGTGCAAAGCACGTCGAGGGAACCGGTCTCGCGTAAGCGTACGCGTAAGGTTGGTCCGGGTCGTCTCGTCCAACAATACCGCCGAACCAAAGTATGACATGCTAATAGGCAGTATGACTTGTATCGTCCACAACTCACTTGTGTTCTACTCGTGCATATAACATCAACATAAATAACCTAGGCTCGGATGCCACTGTTGGGGAACGTAGTAATTTCAAAATTTTCCTACGCACACGCAAGATCATGTGATGCATAGCAACGAGACGGGAGAGTGTTGTCTACGTACCCAACGCAGACCGACTGCGGAAGCGCTGACACGACGTAGAGGAAGTAGTCGTACGTCTTCACGATCCAACCAATCAAGCACCGAAACTACGGCACCTCCGAGTTCGAGCACACGTTCAGCTCGATGACGATCCCCGGACTCCGATCCAGCAAAGTATCGGGGAAGAGTTCCGTCAGCACGACGGCGTGGTGACGATCTTGATGAACTACAGCAGCAGGGCTTCGCCTAAACTCCGCTACAGTATTATCGAGGAATATGGTGGCAGGGGGCACCGCACACGGCTAAGGAATAGATCACGTGGATCAACTTGTGTCTAGAGGTGTCCCCTGCCTCTGTATATAAAGGAGCCAAGGGGGAGGGCTGGCCGGCCAAGGAGGAGGGCGCAGGAGAGTCCTACTCCCTCTGGGAGTAGGATTCCCCCTCCCCCCCCCCCAATCCTAGTCCAACTAGGATTCCTCGGAGGGGGAAAAGAGGAGGAGGGGGGCGGCCACCTCTCCTAGTCCTAATAGGACTAGGGGAAGGGGGAGGCGCGCAGCCCATCTAGGGCAGCCCCTTCTCTTTTCCACTAAGGCCCACTATGGCCCATATAGCTCCCGGGGGGTTCCGGTAACCCTCCCGGTATTCCGGTAAAATCCCGATTTCACCCGGAACACTTCCGATATCCAAACATAGGCTTCCAATATATCAATCTTTACGTCTCGACCATTTCGAGACTCCTCGTCATGTCCATGATCACATCCGGGACTCCGAACAACCTTCGGTACATCAAAATGTATAAACTCATAATATAACTGTCATCGTAACCTTAAGCGTGCGGACCCTACGGGTTCGAGAACAATGTAGGCATGACCGAGACACGTCTCCGGTCAATAACCAATAGCGGGACCTGGATGCCCATATTGGCTCCTACATATTCTACGAAGATCTTTATCGGTCAAACCGCATAACAACATACGTTGTTCCCTTTGTCATCGGTATGTTACTTGCCCGAGATTCGATCGTCGGTATCCAATACCTAGTTCAATCTCGTTACCGGCAAGTCTCTTTACTCGTTCCGTAATACACCATCTCACAACTAACATATTAGTTGTAATGCTTGCAAGGCTTATGTGATGTGCATTACCGAGAGGGCCCAGAGATACCTCTCCGACAATCGGAGTGACAAAACCTAATCTCGAAATACTCCAACCCAACATGTACCATTGGAGACACATGTAGTACTCCTTTATAATCACCCAGTTACGTTGTGACGTTTGGTAGTACCCAAAGTGTTCCTCCGGTAAACGGGAGTTGCATAATCTCATAGTTATAGGAACATGTATAAGTCATGAAGAAAGCAATAGCAACATACTAAATGATCGGGTGCTAAGCTAATGGAATGGGTCATTGTCAATCAGATCATTCAACTAATGATGTGATCCCGTTAATCAAATAACAACTCCTTTGTCTATGGTTAGGAAATATAACCATCTTTGATTAACGAGCTAGTCAAGTAGAGGCATACTAGTGACACTCTATTTGTCTATGTATTCACACATGTATTATGTTTCCGGTTAATACAATTCTAGCATGAATAATAAACATTTATCATGAAATAAGGAAATAAATAATAACTTTATTATTTCCTCTAGGGCATATTCCTTCGATATTGGATTCCGAGATACCCTTCGCGACGACACTTCAAGGTCGCCCGCTTCTTGAGCTGGGGAGTCCGGGGAGGCGTTTCGCTCTCCATCATCTCCGGAAGAAGATCCCCCGAAGATGAACTCTGTCGAGAAGGGCTGCGATCCGGACTACAATTTATAAGCATCGGTTATTGTCTTCGGAAGTAAGGTAGGATATCTTCACTATTAAGTACTTTTTGATTACTTACAGCTCGGTAGAGGGCTGATCCGCGCGGACATTGTGCGGCAAGAATACCCTCCGAGGCAGGACCCTCTGGCGGAGATTTCTTCTCCCGTTTGGAAACCTTAGTTTCCGGATCTTCAGAGGTAGTCCTCTTCCTTCCCCGGGGAGAGAGAATGTCAGATTCTTCCCCTTGGTTATCCTCCCTCGCGGAGGCGCTCATTCCCTCGATTGGAATAGGTAGCGATGGAGGCCCGCTTTCGCCCTCTTTATTCCCCCCTTCATCTTCCTTTGAGGGCACTAGACAAGGTGCTGGCTCGAGCATCTTTTCCAGCACCGGATTGTCCAAGCCTTCAGGAAGGGGGGCCGAACACCGGAATCATCTTCGCCTTTGTTATCCAGTCCTGGTCAAAGAGCGATTCTTCAGAATGATGTCATGATAAATAAAAGGACAGTGTGTTCGGCCATGGGATTACTTACTTGGGCAGCGGGGCGGTTGCAGCTCAGGCCCACGTCCTCGGTAGTGTCCGGACACTCTATTTGGGGTCCGAAGAACGATTTGTACATCTCCTCGTGCGTCATGCCGAGGAAATTCTGAATAGTGCGCGGTCCTTCCGGGTTGAATTCCCACATGCGGAGGGGCCGGCGTTTGCAAGGCTGGACTCGACGACATAACTTGCATTACCATAACCAGACTGAAATCTCCCTCGAAGAGATCTCGGATACGGCTCTGCAGTATTGGCACGTCCTTGGCTGGACCCCAGCTCAGCCCCCTGCTGATCCATGACATCAGTTGTGGTGGAGGGCCCGAGCGAAAGGTGGGGGCAGCTACCCACTTGGCACTTCGGGGAGCTGTGACGTAAAACCACTCCCGTTGCCACAATCCGGACACCTCTGGAAAGGAACCCTTTGGCCATGGAGCATTCAGCAATTTTGCTTATTAGAGCACCTCCGCACGCTGCGTACTGCCCCTCGACCATCTTCGGCTTCACATCGAAGGTCTTGAGCCACAGGCCGAAGTGAGGGGTAATGCGGAGGAAGGCCTCACAAACGACAATAAATGACGAGATGTGAAGAAGGGAATCCGGGGCCAGATCGTGAAAATCCAGCCCGTAATAGAACATAAGACCCCTAACAAAGGGATCCAGAGCGAGGCCTAGTCCTCGGAGGAAGTGGGAGACGAACACAACGCTCTCGTTGGGTTCGGGAGTAGGGACGACCTGCCCTCGGGCGGGCAGCCTATGCGAAATTTCGGCGGTCAGATATCTGGCCTCCCTCAACTTCTTGATGTCCTCCTCCGTGACGGAGGAAGGCATCCACCGGCCTTGAAGGCTGGATCCGGACATGATTGAAGGTCCGAAGCACCTGACCTGGGCTTTGGGTGTTAGAACTCGAGGCGGGGGAAGGATTCGATTGAGCTCGGGAGGGAAAAAAGAAAAAGCCTTGTCCCCTTTATAAAGGGGATGAATATCAGGCGTCCTCCTCGTGGCCGTTCGAGACTTACCTAAGATCTAGGAGTCATACCAACAGGCACGGTTGGGTTACCCACGTTTGTATTGATGAGAATCCCGTGATAAGGGGAACACGATCTCTGCTTTGACAAGACGTGTCAAGAAACCGCCTCGCGTTATGTGCGGGGCTGGTTAAAGAAAAACGGTTCAAATAATTACCGGGCCGTGGCGTGATGTCATGCTGCCAAAACGTGTCAGCAGATTAGATTTGTGGAAATATTATTCTCTCTACGGTGGTATGTGGAACTTATTTTGCAGGGTCGGACACTATCCTTGTATTCAAACTCTTCCGTGGTGTATTCGGAGGAGGAACCCGCCTTGCAATGCCGAAGACAACACTGCGCGCCGGACTCATCGTCATTGAAGCCTGGTTCAGGGGCTACTGAGGGAGTCCTGGATTAGGGGGTCTCCGGACAGCCGGACTATATCCTTTGGCCGGACTGTTGGACTATGAAGATACAAGATTGAAGACTTCGTCCCGTGTCCGGATGGGACTCTACTTGGCGTGGAAGGCAAGCTAGGCAATACGGATATGTATATCTCCTTCTTTGTAACCGACCTTGTGTAACCCTAGCCTCCGGTGTCTATATAAACCGGAGGGTTTTAGTCCGTAGGACAACATACAATCATACCATAGGCTAGCTTCTAGGGTTTAGCCTCTCGATCTCGTGGTAGATCAACTCTTGTACTACTCATATTATCAAGAATAATCAAGCAGGACGTAGGTTTACCTCCATCAAGAGGGTTGATACGTCTCCGTCGATATCTACTTTTCCAAACACTTTTGCCCTTGTTTTGGACTCTAACTTGTATGATTTGAATGGAACTAACCCGGACTGACGCTGTTTTCAGCAGAATTACCATGGTGTTGTTTTATGCGCAGAAAACAAATATTCTCGGAATGACCTGAAACTCCACGGAACATCTTAGAAAAAATAATAAAAATCCTCGTCAAAGATGAAGACCAGGGGGCCCACACCCTCCGCACGAGGGTGGGGGGTGCGCCCCCCTAGGGCGCGCCCCCTACCTCGTGGGCCCCCTGGATGCCCTCCGACGCCAACTCCAACTCTGTATATTTGCTTTCGGAGAGAAAAAAATCAGAGAGAAGAAATCATCGCGTTTTACGATACGGAGCCGCCGCCAAGCCCTAAAACCTCTCGGGAGGGCTGATCTGGAGTCCGTTTGGGGCTCCGGAGAGGGGGATTCATCGCCATCGTCATCATCAACCATCCTCCATCACCAATTTCATGACGCTCACCGCCGTGCGTGAGTAATTCCATCGTAGGCTTGCTGGACGGTGATGGGTTGGATGAGATTTATCATCTAATCGAGTTAGTTTTGTTAGGGTTTGATCCCTAGTATCCACTATGTTCTGAGATTGATGTTGCTATGACTTTGCTATGCTTAATGCTTGTCACTAGGGCCCGAGTGCCATGATTTCAGATCTGAACCTATTATGTTTTCATGAACATATGTGAGTTCTTGATCCTATCTTGCAAGTCTATAGTAACCTACTATGTGTTATGATCCGGCAACCCCGAAGTGACAATAATCGGGACCACTCCCGGTGACGACCATAGTTTGAGGAGTTCATGTATTCACTATGTGCTAATGCTTTGTTCTGGTTCTCTATTAAAAGGAGGCCTTAATATCCTTTAGTTTCCAATAGGACCCTGCTTCCACGGGAGGGTAGGACAAAAGATGTCATGCAAGTTCTTTTCCATAAGCACGTATGACTATATACGGAATACATGCCTACATTACATTGATGAATTGGAGCTAGTTCTGTGTCACCCTATGTTATGACAGTTACATGATGAACCGCATCCGACATAACTATCCATCATTGATCCGGTGCCTACGAGTTTTCCATATACTGGTTTACGCTTATTTACTTTCCCGCTGCTACTGTTACAATCACTACAAAATACCAAAAACATTACTTTTGCTGTCTTTACTTTTGTTGCCGCTACCACCACTATCATATTATTTTGCTACTAAACACTTTGCTGCAGATACTAAGTTTCCAGGTGTGGTTGAATTGACAACTTAGCTGCTAATACTTGAGAATATTCTTTGGCTCCCCTTGTGTCGAATCAATAAATTTGGGTTGAATACTCTACCCTCGAAAGCTGTTGCGATCCCCTATACTTGTGGGTTATCAAGACAAATTTCTAGCGCCGTTGCCGGGGAGCATAGCTCTATTCTTTGAGTCACTTGGGATTTATATCTGCTGGACACTATGAAGAACTTGAGAGATCCAAAAACCAAGATCTATCGCTCAACTACGAGGGGAGGTAAGGAACTGCCATCTAGCTCTGCACTTGATTTACCTTCTGTTATGAGTAAGTTAGCGACGCCTACACCCGCTTCTGCTATTCGTTCTGATATGTCGCATGTTATTGATAATGCCACTTCTGCTATGCATGATACTTATGATGAAACTGCTTCTATGCCTGATACTACTATGCCCCTTAGTGAATTTCTTGATGAACAAATTGCTAGGGCTAGAGAAAAAGAAATTATTGAATCTGAATACGATGATGATAGTGATGATGAAAATATGCCTGCTATTCCTGAGGGCTATCTTTTTGATATGGAATCTTCTGCCGCTATTTTAGCTTGCAGAGATAGATATGAGCTTAAGAGGTTATTAATTAAATGGAACAAAGAATCACTTAGATATAAAATGAAACCTGACCCTGCTTTTGCTACTTCACCTATTTGTGTTCCTGATAAGGATTATGAATTCTCTGTTGATCCTGATATAATTACTTTGGTTGAATCTGATCCGTTTTATGGCTATGAATCTGAAACTGCTGTGGCACATCTTACTAAGTTAAATGATATAGCTGCCCTGTTCACTAATGATGAGAGATCGCGTTACTTCTATATACTCAAAATATTTCCGTTCTCATTAAAGGGTGATGCTAAGATATGGTTTAATTCTCTTGATCCTGGTTGTGTGCGTAGTCCCCAGGATATGATTTATTACTTCTCTGCTAAATATTTCCTGCTCATAAGAAACAAGCTGCTTTGAGGGAAATATACAACTTCGTGTAAATTAAAGAAGAGAGTCTCCCACAAGCTTGGGAGAGGCTTCTCAAGTTACTTAATGCTTTGCCTGATCATCCTCTTAAGAAACCTGAAATACTTGATATCTTTTATAATGGACTAACCGATGCTTCCAGAGATTACCTGGATAGTTGTGCTAGTTCTCTTTTCAGGGAAAGAACACCAGATAAAGCTGAAATCCTATTGAAAAATATGTTGAAAAATGAAAATAATTGGGCACCTCCTGATCCAGCTCCTGAGCCAACTCCTGCTCCAATTACTGAGCCTATTCCTAAACCAACTCCGAAGAAGAGAGGTGTTCTATTTCTCAGTCCCAAAGATATGCAAGAGGCAAAGAAATCTATGAAAGAAAAAGGTATTAAAGCTGAAGACGTTAAGAATTTACCTCCTATTGAAGAAATACATGGTCTTAATTCACCGCCTGTTGAAGAAACCTATGATCTCAATTATTTATTTACTGAAGAACCTCCTGATCCCGATATCCCTACACAGGTAGTAAGGTAAGTTCTCTCTATAGATATGATAAAGCTGAAGTCCCTCCTACTAAAATTGCTAGTCAGTGCTTGGATGAGTTTGATAACTTTATGTTTAAGCAAGACGACTTCAATGCTTATTTTGGTAGACAATTAAAAGAAAATGCTTATATGATTAGACGCTTGGGTGATTATATGGCTGATATTAAAGGTGAACTTAAACTTGTTAGCAAACATGCTTCTATGGTTACCACTCAAGTAGAACAAGTACTTAAGGCTCAAAAAGAAGTGCTTGATGAAATGAATAGTAAGAAAAATGATTATGCTGTTAGAGTGGCTACTAGAACTGGTAGAATGACTCAGGAACCTTTGTATCCTGAAGGCCACCCTAAGAGAATCAAGCAAGATTCTCAGAGAAATAATATTGATGTTCCTAGTTCTTCTAAAAAGAAGAAGAAGAAAAATGATAGAATGCAAACTTCTAGTGAACCTATTGCTGAACCACCTGATAATCCAAATGATATATCTATGTCTGATGCTGAAACACAATCTGGTAACAAACATGAACCTAGTAAAAATATCAATGATGATGTTCATGATGATGCTCAACCTAGTAATGATAATGATGTAGAAGTTGAACCTGCTGTTGATCTTGATAACCCACAACTAAAGAATCAACGTTATGATAAAAGAGACTTTGTTGCTAGGAAACATGGTAAAGAAAGGGAACCTTGGGTTCAGAAACCCATGCCTTTTCCTCCGAAACCATCCAAGAAAAAGGATGATGAGGATTTTGAGTGCTTTGCTGAAATGATTAGGCCTATCTTTTTGCGTATGCGATTAACTGATGTGCTCAAAACAAATCCTTATGCTAAATATATGAAGGATATCATTACTAATAAAAGAAAGATACCGGAAGCTGAAATTTCCACCATGCTTGCTAATTATACTTTTAAGGGTGGAATACCAAAGAAACTTGGAGACCCCGGAGTACCTACTATACCTTGATTCATTAAAAGAAATTATATTAAAACTGCTTTATGTGATCTTGGAGCCGGTGTTAGTGTTATGCCCCTCTCTTTATATCGTAGACTTGACTTGAATAAGCTGACACCTACTGAAATATCGTTGCAAATGGCTGATAAATCAACTGCTATACCTATCAGTATCTATGAGGATGTGCCTGTTGTGGTTGCAAACGTTACTATTTTAACTGACTTTGTTATTCTTGATATTCCCGAGGATGATAGTATGCCTATTATTCTTGGAAGACCTTTTCTTAATACTGCAGGGGCTGTTATTGATTGCAACAAAGGCAATGTCACTTTTCATGTTAATGGTAATGAGCATACGGTACACTTTCCGAGGAAACAACCTCAAGTTCATAGTATCAACTCTATTGGAAAAATTCCATCGATTATATTTGGAGGTTTTGAATTTCCTCTTCCTCCTGTCAAGAAGAAATATGATATTCTTATTATTGGGGATGTGCATATCCCCGTTGAGGTAACTTAGTGCTATTCGAAATTTCTCCGGTTTCATGATTATCGGAATGAGTTTGTTAACAAGACTTGATCAACCTTGTTAGTGGATTCTTTTTGATGAGCATGAGACGGATGAAACTAGAAGCACAAACTTCTGTACCCCACTTTTATTTTCTGTTATTTATATTAAATAAAGTAAAAATAGTATATTTCTGTCTGTTTCCTGACTTATCCGTGCAATATAAAAATATCCCAAAAATAAAAGCCCTCAGAATGCCATGCCAATTTAATATGATTTTTTCGGGAATATTTGAGGATTTACTGTGCAAAAATTACCGCGGGAGGAGCTGCCACCTGGCCACGAGGGTGGTGGGCGCCCCCCCTCTAGGGCGCGCCCCCCTGCCTCGTGGGCCCACGGTGGCCCTCCTCCACTTATCCCAGCACCCATCTTCTTCCTCTATCTCACACAAACCCGAAAAACCAACTCAAGCACGAGTTCCAGCCACTTTTGCTGTGATTTTCGATCTCCTTACTCAAAGCACCTCTCGCAAAATTGCTTGGGGAGATTGTTCCTTGGTATGTGACTCCTCCATTGGTCCAATTAGTTTTTGTTCTAGTGCTTTATTCTTTGCAAACTTGTGTTGCATAGGTGACCATGTTCTTGAGCTTGCATGTCAAATTTATATGGTTCTAAGTAGTTCTAATGCTTGATATAGGCTCTAGGCACTTGTAGGAGTAGTTGCTATCAGTTTTATTGAAGTTGGTTCACTTTTGTTTGAAGTTACTAAAAATTTCAGATTATTTCATAAAATAATGAGGAGATTTTTGAGGGGCTCATCGAGCCAAAGCTCGAAGGAAAAGGCACCGAAGCCTAAGTATAATTTGCCGCGCACCGCAGAGATTCGGGCGTGTGAATGGCCTTCTGAAGATTTCTTGAGAGCAGCCGGTATCTATGAAGATTTTCATGAATTGTCTCACAATGTAGGCCTCACCGCTTTCCTCCATGACCAATGCGATCAGTATCTCTTACTCACAAATACTTTTGTGCAAAACTTTCATTTTCATTCTAGGAACTCACCACCTACGGTGGAGTTTCATTTATATGATGAGCATAAGAAGATGTCACTTTATGATTTCTATCGGATTTGTTTAATCCCTTTTGAGGGCAAGACAGAAGAACCACATCATGATGATGTGGCTAGGTTTATTGATACTATCACTGTAGGAGAAACTAGAAAGGTTTCCGATGCACGAATCACTAGCATACATTTTCCTGTTTTACGTTACTTTGCATTATTTGCTAGTCGTTGTTTAATTAAACGCGGAAACAGTGGAAACCTTAGCATCCCTGATATAATTATTCTGCACCACGGTTTATACAGTGATAACACTTTTAGTATGGGCGGTATTATTGCTAGACGGTTAAGTATGAACTGTACCAAAGGCCCCATCTTTGGAGGCGTCTATGCCACACGCGTAGCTGCACATTTTAACATGCCTATTAGGCATGCTGAGAAGGAAGAAAAGGTGTTGCCCCATGTTTATCTAGATCATAAAAGTATGGTGGCACATGATTTTGTTGTTAAGAATAGGGCAGGAGAGCTTAAATATCAATTGTTCTTTAACAAACATCATCCTGAGACTATTATCCTGCCTGCTCCTTCTTTGTTTAATTTTGTAGGACCCTACCTCGTTACGTGGGCTGCCGTCAAAGCTTACAAGAATCCTGCACCAGCCCAGAAACAGGAACCACAAGATGAGCCTCCACGACAATCTGTTTATTCTTGGGATCCAGTGATGATTGTCAGCCAGTGGCAGTCAAAGTCTTCTTCTTCATCACAGTATGATCCCAACTATTCTTCCTCATCACAGTACGACCCCAACAACTATTATTATGGATATCCGCTAGGCCATCCATGGCCATAGACCAACTTAGGCCAAAAGCCTAAGCTTGGGGGAGTACGTATTTCTCATCGATATTACATTTATGTTCACACACACTCATTGCTAGATGTCGGTGCTCATACTTTTTCACTGTAATATCCATGCTAGTTTATTTTCTTTTTCCTGCTTTCTTCTTGTGTGTTTGTTAAACCTTAAGAAAAACCAAAAAAATTAGTAGTAGTTTATTTTTCTGCTGTAGTAGTAATAATTAAAAAGAAAACCCAAAAATATTTCCCGTTCTTCTTTTGCTTGTTGGGAGCTTTCCCGTGTAAATAGTTTTATTTCTTTTCTTTTCTTTGGGGGTCAGTAGAAGAAGACCATAATTAAATTGTTGAAGTGGCTCTTATATGCATTATTGTTGATTTAACCAAGAGCCCATATTGCCTTGTCTTCTCCTATTTATTGAGTGCTCGCATACTCCAGCTTAGTCCAAGGCACGTACACTCTTATTATTATTCACACCGTTCGGTCGTGCAAGTGAAAGGCAATTATGATGATATCTGATGGACTGACTGAGATGAGAAAAGCTGGTATGAACTCGACCTCTTTTTTTGTAAATATGATGAGTCCCTCGTTCTTGATTCAGCTTATTATGAATAAACATGTTTGCAATGACAATTAGAGATCATAGTTGCTTGTGCCATGCTTGATTAGCTATGAGTTATAATGGTTTACCTTGTGTGCCAACATGCTATTGAGATGATTATGATGTGGTATGATGGGGTGGTATCCTCCTTTGAATGATTTAAGTGACTTGACTTGGCACATGTTCACGCATGTAGTTGAAACAAAATCAACATAGCCTTCACGATATTTATGTTCATGGTGGATTATCCTACTCATGCTTGCATCCAATGTTTATTAATTTTAATGCATGTACATGGCTGTTGTCGCTCTCTAGTTGGTCGCTTCCCAGTCTTTTGCTAGCCTTCACTTGTACTAAGCGGGAATACTGCTTGTGCATCCAATCCCTTAAACCCCAAAGTTATTCCAGATGAGTCCACTATACCTTCCTATATGCGGTATCTACCTGCCATTCCAAGTAAATTTGTATGTGCCAAACTCTAAACCTTCAAATAAACATTCTGTTTTGTATGCTCGAATAGCTCATGTATCAACCAAGGCTGTCCTTATCTTCCGTGTTAGGCGGGTTATTCTCAAGAGGAGTGGACTCCGCTCCTCACTCACGAGAAAATGGTTGGTCACCGGGATGCCCAGTCCCATGCTTTATGCAAACTAAATCAAAATTAATTGCAAACAAAACTCCCCCTGGGACCTGATGTATGTTGGAGGCACTCGTTGTTTCGAGCAAGCCATGGATTGATGCTTGTTGGTGGAGGGGGAGTATAAACTTTACCATTCTGTTTGGGAACCACCTATAATGTGTGTAGCATGGAAGATATCGCCATCTCTTAGTTGTTACGTTGACAATGAAAGTATACCGCTCAAAATACAATTTATCTCTATTTTAAAACCGAGCTCTGGCACCTCTACAAATCCCTGCTTCCCTTTGCGAAGGGCCTATCCATTTACTTTTATGTTGAGTCATCACCCTCTTATTAAAAAGCACTAGCTGGAGGGCACAACTGTCATTTGCATTCATCACTATTAATCTATGTTGGGTGTGACTATGATTGGATCTCCTTTACCATGAATTACAATGTCTAGTCAGTCCTTGATCTTTAAAGGTGCTCTGCATTTATGTTTTGCGGTCTCAGAAAGGGCTAGCGAGATACCATCTTGTTATATCATATTATGATTGTTTTGAGAAAGTGTTGTCATCCGAGATTTATTATTATGGCTTGCTAGTTGATTATGCTATTGATATGAGACCTGGGAATTATTGCAAATGTGGTTAGTTATGATCTATGCTGAAAACTTGAATGCTGTCTTGACATAGTTGCAACAACAAGAGCAAACAGAGTTTGTAAAAGTTTTTCTTTCTTTCTTTTAGTTTGTCAACTGAATTGCTTGAGGACAAGCAAGAGTTTAAGCTTGGGGGAGTTGATACGTCTTCGTCGTATCTACTTTTCCAAACACTTTTGCCCTTGTTTTGGACTCTAACTTGTATGATTTGAATGGAACTAACCCGGACTGACGCTGTTTTTAGCAGAATTACCATGGTGTTGTTTTATGCGCAGAAAACAAGTATTCTTGGAATGACCTGAAACTCCATGGAACATCTTAGAAAAAATAATAAAAAATCCTCGTCAAAGATGAAGACCAGGGGGCCCACACCCTCCGCATGAGGGTGGGGGGTGCGCCCCCCTAGGGCGCGCCCCCTACCTCGTGGGCCCCCTGGATGCCCTCCAACGCCAACTCCAACTCTATATATTTGCTTTCAGAGAGAAAAAAATCAGAGAGAAGAAATCATCGCGTTTTACGATACGGAGCCGCCGCCAAGCCCTAAAACCTCTCGGGAGGGCTGATCTGGAGTCCGTTCGGGGCTCCGGAGAGGGGGATTCATCACCGTCGTCATCATCAACCATCCTCCATCACCAATTTCATGATGCTCACCGCCGTGCATGAGTAATTCCATCGTAGGCTTGCTGGACGGTGATGGGTTGGATGAGATTTATCATCTAATCGAGTTAGTTTTGTTAGGGTTTGATCCCTAGTATCCACTATGTTCTGAGATTGATGTTGCTATGACTTTGCTATGCTTAATGCTTGTCACTAGGGCCCGAGTGCCATGATTTCAGATCTGAACCTATTATGTTTTCATGAACATATGTGAGTTCTTGATCCTATCTTGCAAGTCTATAGTCACCTACTATGTGTTATGATCCGGCAACCCTGAAGTGACAATAATCGGGACCACTCTCGGTGATGACCATAGTTTGAGGAGTTCATGTATTCACTATGTGCTAATGCTTTGTTTCGGTTCTCTATTAAAAGGAGGCCTTAATATCCCTTAGTTTCCAATAGGACCCTGCTGCCACGGGAGGGTAGGACAAAAGATGTCATGCAAGTTCTTTTCCATAAGCACGTATGACTATATATGGAATACATGCCTACATTACATTGATGAATTGGAGCTAGTTCTGTGTCACCCTATGTTATGACTGTTACATGATGAACCGCATCCGGCATAATTATCCATCACTGATCCGGTGCCTACGAGTTTTCCATATACTGGTTTACGCTTATTTACTTTCCCACTGCTACTGTTACAATCACTACAAAATACCAAAAACATTACTTTTGCTGTCTTTACTTTTGTTGCCGCTACCACCACTATCATATTATTTTGCTACTAAACACTTTGCTGCAGATACTAAGTTTCCAGGTGTGGTTGAATTGACAACTCAGCTGCTAATACTTGAGAATATTCTTTGGCTCCCCTTGTGTCGAATCAATAAATTTGGGTTGAATACTCTACCCTTGAAAGCTGTTGCGATCCCCTATACTTGTGGGTTATCATCTTCCAGCCCAGGGGCAAGTCGTCCCCACACCGAATCCCAACGAGAGGGTGGTATTCATCCCTCATTTGCTCCGCGGGCTAGGGTTTCCAGTCCACCCTTTCGTCTGCGGGCTGATGTTCTATTACGGGCTAGACTTCCATGATCTATCCCCGAACTCTTTCCTCAACATCTCGGCGTTCATCGTCGTGTGTGAGGCCTTCCTCCGCATCCAACCCCACTTCAGGCTGTGGCTCAAGGTTTTCAACATGAAGCCGAAGGTGGTGGATGGCCAACACGTGGAATGCGGAGGCGCCATGGTGAGCAAGCTGACCAATGTCTCCTGGCCAAAAGGCACTTTCGTGGAGACTGTCGAGGAATGGCAGAAACTGTGGTTCTACATCACAGGATCCCGTGGTGCCACCTGGGCCGCAGCTGCCAAATTCAACTCCGGCGCTCCCATGCGACTCACCTCCTGGGTTGAGAAGAGCCTGAATTGGTGTTCGTCAGACGAACTGATAGCGCTGCGGATGCGCGTTCGAAGCATGGTGGACAAAGGTATCAAGCTCGTCGACGTAATCCAGGTGATGCTAGTTCGCCGGATTCTCCCGTGCCAAAGCCGAAGTCGCCATTTATGGGAGTTCAATCCGAAGAAGCACCATACCCTGAAGAGGCTCTTCGAAACCACTCACGAAGATGCCTGGAAGTTGCTCTTCAAGGGAAACAAGACACCGCCAGCCACAGACTCGGACCGCGGGCACGACATTAACCACCTCGCCAACGAGGTATGTTTTTAGTGCATCCTCTACTTTCTTGTTTCAAGGATGATATCTGAGCTTTTATTATCATTGCTTCTTCAGGAATGGATGGAGAGGGTGAAGCGGATCCAGTGTCCGGCTCGGCTGCCTGAAGAACCAGCCATCCCGGGTCTAGCGAAGATGCTGGTGCGGGCGCCCTATAAGGCACCGGAGAAGAAGGCCAAGGGGGTCCAGAGTGGCCCCTGCCGCAAGGGCGCTTCAGAGGCGACGTCTGAAGACAAGACCTGCTCCTCCGCCGCCGAAGACGACAACGATGAGGAGGAGGAGGAGAGCGACTCTCCCCCTGATGGGGGGAGGAAGAAGGGGGCGGCCTCCACAAATCTGGAGGCGGAGGCACCCAAGAAGGGGAAAGGCCCTCTCGTTGGAAGCTCCACGTGGGACGTCGACAGCAGTCCGAAGCGGCGCCCCCGGAACAAGCCCCTGGCTGCATCGTGAGTACTAAGAACCCGTACACGTCCATTTATTCGGCCTTTCCACTTTATGGTATTTTATATGGTTTAATCATGTTATTGCAGTCCGGCCCACGACAGCAGCGATCCTCATCAAGAGGCTTGTTGGACTCAAAGGAAATGGCCAGCGAGACACCGCTGGCCGCTTACTCTCCCAAGGCCAAGGGAGTCGACGAGGTGCTGTCCCAAAGGACCTTCCTAGGCCAGGGAGAGGTTCAGGAGGCCATCATGGCGGCGGCGGAGGGTGACACCTCGGCCGCCGGACACATGGGGGAACATACCCCCATGGAGACTGACGATGGGGGCCGTGCTCAATTCGGCCCCCCTCTGAGCACGGATCCGGAGACCCATACGGCCCCGGAGTCCGACAAGAAGCCTCCTTCAAGAGAAGGAGGCGTGCCCGTCCCTCCGGTGACCTCTGTCCAACCAGAGGCGCCGGATAATCTATTGGAAGCGCTACAGGGCGCTTCCATTGTGGAAGAACACCGTATCCTTATGGGTACGGTGATTGAGAAGGTTCAGTCTGTTAAGAGCGGACT
The DNA here is from genome assembly GCF_003073215.2 of Triticum urartu. Taxonomy (NCBI): domain Eukaryota; kingdom Viridiplantae; phylum Streptophyta; class Magnoliopsida; order Poales; family Poaceae; genus Triticum; species Triticum urartu. The sequence goes on along the minus strand of NC_053026.1, from coordinate 377,923,918 downwards.
GACACAAGCCTGCAGTGGCCTGCTGACAGGTTTTGAGGTAAGCGGCATTAACCGAGAAAATCCTAATATAGACAGTAGCCCCTGAGACACTGTCCGGTGTCCGGAAAGAAAATCCGGAAAGAGGGTCAATTAAATTTCGCAGGAAACTAACCAAACCGTGTCTGATGTGAATAAGCAGGCATCGCTGCTGGCCGCGACCTCTCACACTGCCGAAGTCTCCAGACTAAAGAAGAGACTGGAGCGGGCCGAAGAGGAGCTTGGCTAGGCGAGGAAGCAGCTGGAAGACCAACAAGGTATGTAGTGACTCGCTATGTATTCGGAAAGAATAAATGATGTATACTGACCGTAGTGTCATGATATGTGTAGGGGCGACGACCAAGGTCGATGCCCTGAAAAAGGCCCTGGCCGAAGCCGAAGGGAAAGCTGTCAAGGAGTAGGCCGCTCGTAAGAAGCTTAAGGCCATGCTGAACGAGGTCCAGCAAGAGCTCCAAGATGCTGTGAAGAAGTATGAGGCCTTGGAGGGAGATGTTTCGGCTCGAGAGGCCGAACTCTCAAAGGCTCGCCAAAGCGCGGAAGCGGCCCGGGTTGAAGCCCAGGGTGCCCTCCAGGAGATCCAGGAGGCCAAGAAGATCGCATCAGGTAAAGCATTTAGATGCAGAGCAAGTATGTGAAGAAGAAATATTTCCTACTAACCTGGATTCAGAGTTCTCCAGGGGCATTTGCAGATCTACCGCGCAGTGTGTCCAACGCCGCGGAGTTCTTCCGAGCCGAAGAAGGGAGCTCGACGGAGAAACTGTTTTGGTCGCAATACCTAGCGCCGGAGCATCCCGTGCCCTTCACCGATCAGCTAAAACAGTTGGTTGAGCTGCATAGGGTGGCCGAACTGGCCATGAAGGATTTGATAATCCAGTTGTGGCCTACCAAAGCTATGCCCGACAGCTACTTCGGTCTTGTGAAGCGGGTGGTGAGCGCATGTCCTCGGCTGGACGTCGTCAAGCGATCATCCTACGTTGAAGGTGTGCGCATGGCCTTCACCCGCGTCAAGGTGTGGTGGGCGAAGATGGACGCCGTCAAGCTGACGATCGAGGGGCCGCCAGAGGGCAAGGAGCATGGCACGCCCGAGCGGTATTTTGTAGATGTCCTGGAGGGGTCTCGCATTGTAGCAACACAATGTTCACAAGACATTATTTTCGAATGAATACATTCATCTTGTCTTTGCCTTGTATGATGAAACAAGATCTCTATGTAATGTAATGTTTTGTTGAAAAATTTCTCCTCCTGTGCGGCCGTGTTATGTGAAATCTGAGAGTTGGCCTGTCGTCGGCTTCTGCCCCCACGTAGGAAATACGGGGGTGTTCGGGATGTAATCTAAACACTCTTGATCCAATTGTTTGGTCCTTGAAGGAGGTGTTTAGCGCGACGAACCAGGCAATCGGACTATATGGCTTTAACACCCTCACTTAGCTATAGGAGTTTGATAAATAGAAATATAGGTGCAGCCCCTAGTATCCGGACTAGGATGATGTAAACACTTGATCGGGTAAGTACCAATCCTTCGGATAATGCGAAAACAATCTCTAAGGATTTGAGACCTTCGAAGAGCTGACCGGCTCTCGTCGTATCATGACAGTTAGTTTTCGGCTTTCTCTACTCAGGTGCTCACTTGGGTAAATGATACGTCTCCAATGTATCTATAATTTTTGATTGTTCCATGCTATTATATATATATATATATATTCTGTTTTGGATGTTTAATGGGCTTATTTATACACTTTTATATTATTTTTGGGACTAACCTATTAACCGGAGGCCCAGCCCAAATTGTTGTTTTTTGCCTATTTCAGTGTTTTGTAGAAAAGGAATATCAGACGGGGTCCAAACGGAAAGAAACCTTTAGGAGCGTGATTTTTGGAACAAACATGATCCAGAGGACTTGGAGTGGATGTCAAGCAACCAATGAGGAGGCGACGAGGCAGGGGCGCGCGCCTACCCCCTGGGCAGGCCCTCCCCCTAGTGGGCCCCTCGTGGCTCCACCGACCTACTTCTTCCTCCGATATATACCTACATACCCTGAAAACATCTAGGAGCACCACGAAACCCTATTTACACCGCCGCAACCTTATGTACCCAAGAGATCCCATCTTGGGGCCTTTTCCGGAGCTCCGCTGGAGGGGGCATTGATCACGGAGGGCCTCTACATCAACTCCACGGCCCCTTCGATGATGTGTGAGTAGTTTACGTCAGACCTTCGGGTCCATAGCTAGTAGCTAGATGGCTTATTCTCTCTCTTTGGATCTCAATACAAAGTTCTCCTCGATTCTCTCGAAGATCTATTCGATGTAATCTTATTTTGCGGTGTGTTTGTCGAGATCCGATGAATTGTGGGTTTATGATCCAGATTATCTATGAACAATATTTGAATCTTCTCTGAATTCTTTTATGTATGATTGGTTATCTTTGCAAGTCTCTTCGAATTATCAATTTGGTTTGGCCTACTAGATTGATCTTTCTTGCAATGGGAGAAGTGCTTAGCTTTGGGTTCAATCTTGCGATGCTCGATCCCAGTGACAGAAAGGGAAACAACACGTATTGTATTGTTGCCATCGAGGATAAAAAGATGGGGTTTATATCATATTGCATTAGTTTATCCCTCTACATCATGTCATCTTACTTAAGGCGTTACTCTGTTCTATGAACTTAATACTCTAGATGCATGCTGGATAGCGGTCGATGTGTGGAGTAATAGTAGTACATGAAGGCAGGAGTCGGTCTACTTGTCACGGACGTGATGCCTATATACATGATCATACCTAGATATTCGCATAACTATGCTCAATTCTATCAATTGCTCGACAGTAATTTGTTCACCCACCGTAATACTTATGCTATCTTGAGAGAAGCCACGAGTGAAACCTATGGCCCCCGGGTCTATTTTCCATCATACAAGTTTCCAATCTATTTTATTTTCCAATATTTACTTTCAATTTATATCATAAAAATACCAAAAATATTTATTTTATTATTATTATCTCTATCAGATCTCACTCTTGCAAGTGGCTGTGAAGGGATTGACAACCCCTTTATCGCGTTGGTTGCGAGGTTCTTATTTGTTTGTGTAGGTACGAGGTGACTCGCGCGTGGTCTCCTACTATATTGATACCTTGGTTCTAAAAAACTGAGGGAAATACTTACGCTGCTTTGCTACATCACCCTTTCCTCTTCAAGGGAAAACCAGCGCATGCTCAGGAGGTAGCAAGAAGGATTTCTGGCACCGTTGCTGGGGAGATCTACGCCAAGTCAAGACATACCAAGTACCCATCACAACTCTTATCCTTAGCATTACATTACTTGCCATTTGCCTCTCGTTTCCTCTCCCCCACTTTACCCTTGCCGTTTTATTGGCCCTCTTTTCCTTTCGCCCTCTCCTTCCGTTCGCTTTTTCTTCGCTTGTTTGCTTGTGTGTTGGATTGCTTGCCTGTAACGATGGCTCAAGATAATACTAAATTGTGTGACTTTGCCTATACCAACAATAATGATTTTATTAGCACTCTGATTGCTCCTCTTACTGATGCTGAATCTTGTGAAATTAATACTTCTTTGCTGAATCTTGTCATGAAAGATCCGCTTTCTGGCATTCCTAGTGAAGATGTCGCTACCCATCTAAACAACTTTGTTGATTTGTGTGATATACAAAAGAAGAAAGATGTGGATAATGATATTGTTAAACTTAAGCTATTTCCGTTTTCGCTTAGACATCGTGCTAAAGCTTGGTTTTCATATTTGCCTAAAAATAGTATTGATTCATGAAATAAGTGCAAAGGTGCTTTTATTTCTAAGTATTTTCCTCCCGGTAAGATCATCTTTCTTAGAAACGATATTATGAATTTTAAGCAACTTGATCATGAGCATGTTGCACAATCTTGGGAGAGGATGAAATTAATGATACGTAATTGCCCTACACATGGTTTGAATTTATGGATGATTATACAAAAAATTTATGCCAGATTGAATTTTGCTTCTAGAAATATTTTAGATTCGGCCGCGGGAGGCACTTTTATGGAAATCACTTTAGGAGAAGCTACCAAACTCCTAGATAATATTATGGTTAATTATTCTCAATGGCACACTAAAAGATCTACTAGTAAAAAGGTGCATGCAATTGAAGAGATTAATGTTTTGAGTGGAAAGATGGATGAACTTATGAAATTGTTTGCTAATAATAGTACTCCTACTTATCCCAATGATATGCCTTTGTCTACTTTAATTGAGAATAATAATGAATATATGGATGTGAATTTTGTTGGTAGGAACAATTTTGGTAACAACGCGTATAGAGGTAATTTTAATTCTAGGCCGTTTCCTAGTAATTCCTCTAATAATTATGTTAATTCCTACAACAATTCTTATGGAAATTATGATAAGATTCCCTCTGATTTTGAATCTAGTATTAAATAATTTATTAGTTCACAAAAGAGTTTCAATGCTTTGATTGAAGAAAAATTGCTTAAGATTGATGAGTTGGCTAGGAACATGGATAGAATTTCTCTTGATGTTGATTCTTTGAAACTTAGATCTATTCCACCTAAGCATGGTATCAATGAGTCTCTCAAAGCCATGAGAATTTCCATTGATGAGTGCAAAGAAAGAACCGCTAGGATGCGTGCAAAAAAGGCTTGCTTTGTGAAAGCGTGTTCTTCTAGTTTTCATGATATTAAGGATGAAGATCTAAAAGTGATTGATGTGTCCCCTATTAAATCCTTGTTTTGCAATATGAATCTTGATAATGATGGGAATGGAGATGAGTCAACTTTAGTTAGAAGGCGTCCAAAAAATTCGGAGTTTTTAGATCTTGATGCAAAATTTGTTAAAAGTGGGATTGAAGAGGTTAAAACTTTAGATAGCAACGTACCCACTATCTTGGATTTCAAGGAATTTAATTATGATAATTTCTATTTGATAGATTGTATTTCCTTGTTCCAATCTGTGCTAAATTCTCCTCATGCTTATAGTCAAAATAAAGCTTTTACTAAACATATCGTTGATGCTTTAATGCAATCTTACGAAGAAAAACTTGAGTTGGAAGTTTCTATCCCTAGAAAACTTTATTATGAGTGGGAACGTACAATTAAAATTAAAATTAAAGATCATGAATGCTATGCTTTGTGTGATTTGGGTGCTAGTGTTTCCACGATCCCAAAAACTTTGTGTGATTTGCTAGGTTTCCGTGAATTTGACGATTGTTCTTTAAACTTGCACCTTGCGGATTCCACTATTAAAAAACCTATGAGAAGAATTAATGTTGTTCTTATTGTTGCAAATAGTAATTAGCCCATAGATTTCATTGTTCTTGATATAGATTGCAATCCTTCATGTCCTATTATTCTTGGTAGACCTTTCCTTAGAACGATTGATGCAATCATTGATATGAAGGAAGGGAATATTAGATTCCAATTTCCATTAAGGAAAGGTATGGAACACTTCCCTAGAAATAAAATTAAATTACCATATGAATATATTATGAGAGCCACTTATGGATTGCCTACCAAAGATGGCAATACCTAGATCTATCCTCGCTTTTATGCCTAGCTAGGGGCGTTAAACGATAGCGCTTGTTGGGATGCAACCCAACTTTATTTTTATTCCTTGCTTTTTGTTCCTGTTTAGTAATAAATAATTCATCTAGCCTCCATTTTGCTTGTGTTTTTTGTGTTTAATTAGTGTTTGTGCCAAGTAGAACCGTTGGGAAGCCTTGGGGAAAGTCTTTTTGATCTTGCTGTAAAAAACAGAAACTTTAGTTAATTATGCTTCCATTTTTTATTGGAGAGTGATATTTAGTTAATTATTTTTTAATATGATTAATATATAAATTCGTCACGTCCAGAAATTTATTTTAGAATTTTTGGGTTCAAGAAGTATGCGTTTGATACATATTACTACAGACTGTTCTGTTTTTGACAGATTCTGTTTTTTGTGTGTTGTTTGCTTATTTTGATGAATCTATGGCTAGTAATGGAGTTTATAAACCATAGAAAAGTTGGAATACAGTATTTTTAACACGAATATAAATAAAGAATGAGTTCATTATAGTACCTTGAAGTGGTGTTTTGTTTTCTTTCGCTAACGGAGCTCACGAGATTTTCTGTTAATTTTTGTGTTGTGAAGTTTTCAAGTTTTGGGTAAAGATTTGATGGATTATGGAACAAGGAGTGGCAAGAGACTAAGCTTGGTAATGCCCAAGGCACCCCAAGGTAAAATCCAAGGACACCAAAAAGCCTAAGCTTGGGGATCCCCACTTTTGTCTTCGTTCATCGGTAACTTTAGTTGGAGCTATATTTTTATTCACCACATGATATGTGTTTTGCTTGGAGCGTCTTGTATGATTTAAATATTTTGTTTTTAGTTTACGACAATCATCCTTGCTGTACACACCTTTTGAGAGACACACACATGAATCAGAATTTATTAGAAAACTCTATGTGCTTCACTTATATCTTTTGAGCTATATAGTTTTTGCTCTAGTGCTTCACTTATATCTTTTAGAGAACGGTGGTGGTTTTATTTTATAGAAATAATTGATCTCTCATGCTTCACTTATATTATTTTGAGAGTCCTTTAGAACAGCATGGTAATTTTCTTTTAGGCATAATAAAAACTTTCATATAAGTGCATTGAATACTATGAGAAGTTTGATACTTGATAATTGTTTTGAGATATGGAGATGGTGATATTAGAGTCATGCTAGTTGAGTAGTTGTGAATTTGAGAAATACTTGTGTTGAAGTTTGTGATTCCCGAAGCATGCACGTATGGTGAACCGTTATGTGATGAAGTCGGAGCATGATTTATTTATTGATTGTCTTCCTTATGAGTGGCGGTCGGGGATGAGCAATGGTCTTTTCCTACCAATCTATCCTCCTAGGAGCATGTGCGTAGTACTTTGTTTCGATAACTAATAGATTTTTTCAATAAGTATGTGAGTTCTTTATGACTAATGTTGAGTCCATGGATTATACGCACTCTCACCCTTCCACATTTGCTAGCCTCTCTATTACTGCACACTTTTCGCCGGTATCATACACCCACCATATACCTTCCTCAAAACATCCACCATACCTACCTATTATGGCATTTCCATAGCCATTCCGAGATATATTGCCATGCAACTTTCCATCATTCCGTTTGTTATGACACGCTTCATCATTGTCATATTTCCATGCATGATCATGTAGTTGACATCGTATTTGTGGCAAAGCCACCGTTCATAATTTTTTTCATACATGTCACTCTTGATTCATTGCATATCCCCGTACACCGCCGGAGGCATTCACATAGAGCCATATTTTGTTCTAAGTATTGAGTTGTAATTCTTGAGTTGTAAGTAAAAAGAAGTGTGATGATTATCATTATTAGAGCATTGTCCCAGTGAGGAAAGGATGATGGAGACTATGATTCCCCCACAAGTCGGGATGAGACTCCGGACAAAAAAAAGAGGCCAAAAGAAAAAAAGAAAGAAGGCCCAAATAAAAATGAGAGAAAAAGAGAGAAGGGACAATGTTACTATCCTTTTTCCACACTTGTGCTTCAAAGTAGCACCATGATCTTCATGATAGAGAGTTTCCTATGTTGTCACTTTCATAAACTAGTGGGAATTTTACATTATAGAACTTGGCTTGTATATTCCAATGATGGGCTTCCTCAAATTGCCCTAGGTCTTCGTGAGCAAGCAAGTTGGATGCACACCCACTTAGATTCTTTTGTTGAGCTTTCATACACTTATAGCTCTAGTGCATCCGTTGCATGACAATCCCTACTCACTCACATTGATATCTATTGATGGGCATCTCCATAGCCCGTTGATACACCTAGTTGATGTGAGACTATCTTCTCCTTTTTGTCTTCTCCACAACCACCATTCTATTCCACCTATAGTGCTATGTCCATGGCTCACGCCCATGTATTGCGTGAAAGTTGAAAAAGTTTGAGAACATCAAAAGTATGAAACAATTGCTTGGCTTGTCATCGGGGTTATGCATGATTTAATATTTTGTGTGATGAAGATAGAGCATAGCCAGACTATATGATTTTGTAGGGATAACTTTCTTTGGCCATGTTATCTTGAGAATACATGATTGCTTAGTTAGTATGCTTGAAGTATTATTATTTTTATGTCAATATTAAAATTTTATCTTGAATCTTTCGGATCTGAACATTCATGCCACAATAAAGAATTACATTGAGAAATATGTTAGGAATCATTCCACATCAAAAATTCTGTTTTTATCATTTACCTACTCGAGGACGAGCAGGAATTAAGCTTGGGCATGCTTGATACGTCTCCAACATATCTATAATTTTTTATTGTTCCATGCTATTATATATTCTATTTTGGATGTTTAATGGGCTTATTTATACACTTTTATATGATTTTTGGGACTAACTTATTAACCAGAGGCCCATCCCAAATTGCTATTTTTTGCCTATTTCAGTGTTTCGCAGAAAAAGAATATCAAACGGAGTCCAAACGGAATGAAACCTTCGGGAGCGTGATTTTTGGAACAAACATGATCCAGAGGACTTGGAGTGGCGTCAAGAAATCAACGAGGAAGCCACGAGGCAGGGGGCGTGCCTACCCCCCTGGGCGCGCCCTCCACCCTCGTGGGCGCCTCGTGGCTCCACCGACCTACTTCTTCCTCCTTTATATACCTACGTACCCTGAAAACATCAGAGAGCACCACGAAAACCTAATTCCATTTCCGCAACCTTCTGTACCCGTGAGATCCCATCTTGGGGCCTTTTCCGGTGCTCCGCCAGAGGGGGCATTGATCACGGAGGGCTTCTACATCAACACCATAGCCTCTTCGATGATGTGTGAGTAGTTTACCTCAGACCTTCGGGTCCATAGTTATTAGCTAGATGGCTTCTTCTCTCTCTTTGGATCTCAATAGAAAGTTCTCCTCGATTCTCTTGCAGGTCTATTCGATGTAATCTTCTTTTGCGGTGTGTTTGTCGAGATCCGATGGATTGTGGGTTTATGATCAAGATTATCTATGAACAATATTTGAATCTTCTCTGAATTATTTTATGTATGATTGGTTATCTCTGCAAGTCTCTTCGAATTATCAGTTTGGTTTGGCCTACTAGATTGATCTTTCTTGCAATGGGAGAAGTGCTTAGCTTTGGGTTCAATCTTGTGGTGCTCGATCCCAGTGACAATAGGGGAAACGACACTTATTTTATTGTTGCCATCGAGGATAAAAAGATGGGGTTTATATCATATTGCATGAGTTTATCCCTCCACATCATGTCATCTTGCTTAAAGCGTTACTTCGTTCTTATGAACTTAATACTCTAGATGCATGCTGGATAGTGGTCGATGTGTGGAGTAATAGTAGTAGATGCAGGCAGGAGTCGGTCTACTTGTCACGGACGTGATGCATATATACATGATCATACCTGGATATTCTCATAACTATGCGCAATTCTATCAATTGCTCGACAGTAATTTGTTCACCCACCGTAATACTTATGCTATCTTGAGAGGAGCCACTAGTGAAACCTATGGCCCCCGGGTCTATTTTCCATCATACAAGTTTCCAATCTATTTTATTTTGCAATCTTTACTTTCAATTTATATCATAAAAATACCAAAAATATTTATCTTATTATTATCATCTCTATCAAATCTTACTCTTGCAAGTGGTCGTGAAGGGATTGACAACCCCTTTATCATGTTGGTTGCGAGGTTCTTATTTGCTTGTGTAGGTACGAGGTGACTCGCGCGTGGTCTCCTACTGGATTGGTACCTTGGTTCTCAAAAACTAAGGGAAATACTTACGCTGCTTTGCTGCATCACCCTTTCCTCTTCAAGGGAAAACCAACGCATGCTCAAGAGGTAGCAGTAAACCAGGGCACAATCTCAGTAGTTCTCCCTTTACTACCCTAGCCGATACAGCGGAACGTAAGGTAGTAAGCACAGGAGCCGGGCAACCCAACTATTGACCAAAGACATGATTCGAAGCCAATGCATATAGTGCTAAATTCGGGGTGCCGAACTGTATTGTAAAAGTGTTCGGACTTTTTTTGCCATGTTGTGTGGCGCTATGAAGCCCCTGGCAAATTGAAACGCACCAGAGTGTACGGGTGTTATCTGATAAAGTTACCAGAAAAGAAAAGACAAAAGGGAGACAAAAGAAGAACAAGTGGTAAGCTAGGGCCGTAAAATTTGGGCCGCAAACTATTTCTATGATAATTTCATTGGTGCGTTAAAGCGCATTTATACAAACAATGCAATAAGCAGAATGCTATTTACTATGCCTTAACCAGGGGAGAGCTACGTGTGGGTCCTGAAAACAAGTAAAATGGATCGTTAAAGAAAACCACCTAAAGATTCCCCAGTACATCAATGCTTCTTGTCGCCTTGGTGTTTTTATCCTTCGAAAAGAATCGATGGTCAAGCCGCTAGAAAAGGCCTGTAAAAAAGGAAGAAAAAGAAAAACGAAAATAGTGAAATTATGTTTGTCCAGGGCGGTCGAGCCGTATTGCGGATCACAAGCTGATTATGCCTCCATCCGTGTCCATGGTACTTTTAGTGCGTAATTATGTACGCGCGGTACAATTGCCGCCAATTGGTCAGGACTGGGACGGAGGCCAAATTGCTAGTCGAGCTCTTGACGAGCCGAGCTGTCCTTCTGCAGAATGGTTCGGACTCTCTTGACAGTGTCTGGGGGATTGGCCGCCGAATTGAGGTTTGCTTGAAAAGGCCGCCATGTACCTCTGCCGCCAAAGCAGCGGTGTTCTCCTCGATGCGAAGGGAGCGTTCCGTGTTTCCATTGACTGTTATGACGTCGCGTGGTCCGGGCTTCTTGAGCTTGAGATAAGCGTAGTGTGGCACCGCATTGAATCGAGCAAATGTGGTTCGTCCGAGCAGTGCGTGGTAGCCGCTGCAAAAGGGGACGATATCGAAGATTAACTCCTCACTTCAGAAGTTGTCCGGAGATCTGAAGACAACCTCCAGTGTGATTGAGCCCGTGCAACGGGCCTCTACGCCCGGTATGACTCCCTCAAAGGCAGTCTTTGTGGGCTTGATCCGTGATGGTTTAATTCCCATTTTGCGCATTGTATCCTGATAGAGCAAGTTGAGGCTGCTGCCACCGTCCATCAGGAATCGCGTCAGGTGGAACCCATCAATTATTGGGTCCAAGACCAGTGCGGCTGAACCGCCATGATGAATACTGGTCGGATGATCCCGGTGATCAAAAGTGATCGGGCATGATGACCATGGATTAAATTTTGGGGCGAATGCCTCTATCATGTAGACGTCCCTGAGCGCGCGCTTGCGCTCCCTCTTGGGGATGTGGGTAGCGTATATCATGTTCACCATTTTGACCTGAGGGGGAAACTTCTTCTATCCCCTTGTGTTCGATGGCCGGGGCTCCTTGTCATCGTCTTCACTTTGCGATCCCTTATCCTTGTTTCTGGCATTTAACTTGCCGACCTGTTTAAAAACCCAACAATCTCTATTGGTAAGATTGGGTGGTTTGTCTGGGTGCCATGAATCTGGCACGGATGATCAAGTATGCGGTCCAAGCTAGATGGGCCCAAATTGTTCTTTTTGAATGGCTTCTTCCGCTAACCAGACTTAGAGCCACTGAATCCGGCATTGACCGACGTATCCTCGGTGTTGTCATTGTTGTTTCGACGTTTGTATCTGTTGCGTTGAGACTTGTCATTGCTATTTTTAGCTTTAGGGGTGCTCGCTTCACTTGCATTGTTTTTGCTACGGGCCAGCCAACTATCCTCGCCCGCACAAAAGCTGGTCATGAGTGATGTGAGGGCCGCCATGGACTTTGGTTTCTCTTGGCCGAGGTGACGGGCGAGCCATTCGTCGTGGATACTGTGTTTAAAGGCCGCTAGGGCTTCGGCATCCGGATAGTTGACGATCTGGTTCTTTTTGGTTAAGAACCTAATCCAGAATTTCCTGGCGGACTCTCCGGGCTATTGAACTATATGGCTTAAGTCATCAGCGTCTGGAGGTCGAACATATGTACCTTGGAAGTTATCAAGGAAGGCTTCTTCCAAGTCCTCCCAGCTGCCGATGGAATTTTCAGGCAGGCTGTTCAACCAGTGCCGGGCTGGTCCTGTGAGTTTGATGGGGAGGTATTTAATGGCATGGAGGTCATCACCGCGGGCCATATGAATATGGAGAATGAAGTCTTCGATCCATACCGCAGGGTCTGTGGTTCCATCGTATGATTCTATATTCACGGGTTTGAACCCTTCTGGGAATTCATGTTCCATGACTTTGTCTGTGAAGCAATGAGGGTGTGCGGCGCCTCTATACCGGGTCGTATCGCAACATAGCCCTGATGGCGTCCGCCTGCGGCTTTCAGCCCACCCATGACTAGGTTTGTCACGTCCGAATAGATGGTCGTCGTCGCATGTCGGGGCACGTCCTCGCGATCCGTAGATCTTTCTGGTATGTCCTGCTTTATTGTTCAGGTCTTGTCGAAGGTCATATGTATGACCGTGAGCTGATGTACCTCTGCCTTTGCGATGAGGCGGGGCGGGTTGGTGTTCGGCTTGAGTTGCCGCTTTATCCTGACCATGTGGTGGTCGGTCAGCCGCATTGCGCGATGGTGGTATGTGTTCCGGCGCCTCATCGTCGAACAGAGGTAGCAATTTGCACTTCGGGTAGCTTCTGGCTGGGCGCTTGAGGCCGTATTCTTCGGCTGCTAGGACATCGGTCCATTTATCATTGAGCAGATCTTGGTCAGCTTGAAGCTACTGTTGCTTTTTCTTCAGGCTCCTTGCAGTGGCTATTAGCTGGCGCTTGAAGCGCTCTTGCTCAAGAGGTTCCTCAGGCATGATGAAATCCTCAGTGCCGAGGCTCGCCTCATCCTCGGAGAGCGGAAGATAATTACTGTCCTCCGAGTCTTCGTGTGTGGCCTGTTTACCAGGGCTAACCTACCCATCTTCCCGTTCATCCTGTTCGGTAGCTGCGTCAACACGGTCTTTGTTGTCTTCGGCACCTTCCAGAGTGTTATCTTCTCCTGTGTAGGTGTTGCTATCTTTACTGCGGCGTGACTTAGAGCGGTGCCGCTGACGCCGGTGCTTTGATTGTATCTCGGGAGGTTTATCCTTAGCTGGATCTTCCTTGTCGTCGCCGCTATTCTCCTTTGGTGCATCCACCATGTATACATCGTACGAGGAAGTGGCTGTCCAGCGTCCGCTAAACGGCGGGTTCTGGGCCTCTTCTTCTCCGGCATCGTCGTCCATACCGTCGATGTCGTCGGAGCCGTAATCGATCATGTCAGTTAAGTCTTCGACAGTGGCTATGAAGTGGGCGGTGGGTGGGAAGTGAAATTCTCCATCATTAGTCTCCGGTTCGAACCGGACACAATTCGGCTGTGAGCCTCCCGCTAAAGATAGTGCTCTTAACGAGTTTAGCACGTCGCCCAAAGGCGAGTGCCGGAAGATGTCTGCGATGCTGAATTCGGCGATCGATGACCGATCATGCTCGACATGCGCGGACGCACATAGTTCGGAACTTATAACCGGAAACGAGTCCGTAGCTCCAGTGACACAGATGTTACTTGAAGTTATGTCTGTGTGCGTCTCCAACGCCGTGGAGTCTGCGGCTTCCGTGGCGGGGTTGAGCTTCCTGTCCTCGGATGGCATGACCTGCTCCAGATCTAAGGCCAGAGCGGTTTCAGGTGTAATTTCCTGGGTATGTCCCGATGACAGATCTAAGTCATGTTCATCGTGGTGGCTGGGAGCGGCTGCCGTGGTCTCGAATCTGTCGAAAATCAAGTCTCCACGGATATCTACGACATAGTTCAAGCTTCCAAATCTGACCTGGTGGCCAGGGGCGTAGATTTCAATCTGTTCCAGATGGCCAAGCGAGTTGGCCTGCGGTGCGAAGCTGCCGAACACGAAGATCTGTCTAGGAAGGAAGACTTCCCCTTGGACAGCGTCATTGTGGATGATTGAAGGAGCCATCAAAACCTTTTGAGGACGGCACAGTGGAACTCTCAATGAAAGCACCAATGTCGGTGTCAAAACTGGCGGATCTCAGGTAGGGGCAGTGGCGGCGCCAGGAAATGAAGGCTGGGTATTCATCCAATTTTTTTGCTCTAAATGTAGTATATGAACCAAACAACACAACACTTTCAACACTAGCAGTAGCTACTGGCAAAATCAATACCGACGGCAATGAGCTAATGACCATATGTCAGTACTGCTGCCATATATGCATAATAGTAACAAAATGGCATTGCGGCAATATCTCTAGCATTTAAGAAAGATTACAAACCAGCAAAGGATTTGATGTAGATCAGTAGATGTGGAACATGTTTTGTTTGCCTTCGAAGCTCTTTCCCACAATGCAAATATGCTAACACCCTTCTTCATCTATGAGACAAGGTCAGAAAAAATAGATTAGCAATCTACCAAAACTGTTATACCCTTTGAAAATTGATAGATTAAAATACCAAAATTGCAATCTGGCAAACTAGTACTGCTAGCAACCTGGTCGTTCTAGCAAACTAGATGTACTAGCAAGTAGCAACCTGATTGTTCCAGCAAACTACATTAAAATACCAAAATTGTAATCTAGCAAACTAGTGTCTGGATCGTTCTAATCTGTATGCCATAGGAATTTAGGAACTGATTGGGACCTAGGGCCTTAGGGGAAGAGAATTAGAGAACTAAGAGAAGACATCGACAAGGAGAATGGAACCTGGTCGCCCGTCGCCGGCTCCGTTGGCCCTTGGCCACTGCTTGCAGTACTGGCCACACCGCCACCGCGGCCGCCGCTCGCGCTAGGTTAGGTTGGGGAATGGATTGGGGTCGAACGAATCAATGTAACGAGGTGGTCGGCTGGGCTGTAGGCCTGTAGCCGGCATGCTGTGTGGGCTGTCGGCTTGTGGGCCGTTGAATGAAGACATCTACTAATTTGTTTGGGCCAAATCTTGGGTATTCACATGAATACAGGTGAATACCCCTGGAGCCGCCGCTAGGTAGGGGGTCCCGAACTGTGAGTCTAGGATCGATGGTAACAGGAGACGGGGGACATAATGTTTACCTAGGTTCGGGCCCTCTCTTTGGAGGTATACCCTACTTCCTGCTTGATTGATCTTGATGAATATGAGTATTACAAGAGTTGATCTACCACGAGATCGTAATGGCTAAACCCTAAAAGTCTAGCCTGGCTATGATTATTCGGATGTATCTACGGACCTAGCCCTCTGGTTTATATAGACACGGGAGGGATCTAGGGTTACACAAGGTCGGTTACATGGAAAGGAATCTTCATAGTTGGCCGCCAAGCTTGCCTTCCACGCCAAGGAGAGCCCCATCCGGACACAGGTAGAGTCTTCGGTCTTTGTATCTTCACGGCCCAAAAGTCCGGCCCGTATCCAATAGGTCGGACGCCCGAGGAACCCTTAGTCCAGGACTCCCTCACCCCTCGCTTCTGGTGGCGCCGGAGTGCCACCGGGGCAACGATCGAGACGGCGATCTACATCAACAATCTTGCTACCATCAACACCAACTTTCTCCCCCTTTATGCAGCGGTATAACACCTCTTACCCCCGCTGTAATCTCTACTTAAACATGGTTCTCAACTCCATATATTATTTTCCAATGATCTATGGTTATCCTATAATGTTTGAGTAGATCCATTTTGTCCTGTGGGTTAATCGTGATCTTGGTTTGTATGATTGTATATTTTATTTATGGTGCTGTCCTAAGGTGCCCTCCATTCTCACGCAAACGTGAGGGGCCCCCGCTGTAGGGTGTTGCAATATGTTCATGGTTCGCTTATGGTGGGTTGCGAGAGTGACAGAAACTTAAACCTGAGTAAGTGGGGTATGACGTAAGGGAATAAAGAGGACTTGATACTTAATGCTATGGTTGTGTTTCACGACCTTAATGATCTTTGCGGATGCTTGCTAGAGTTACAATCATAAGTGCATATGATCCAAGTATAGAAAGTATGTTAGCTCATGCCTCTCCCTCATATAAAGTTGCAAGAATGATTACCGGTACTTGTTATCGATTACCTAGGGACAAATAACTTTCTTGTTGACACAAACCCTTTTACTAAACACCTAACCTTTATTATCTTGCAAATTACTTCTAGTTTTATTCTTACAAAGTAGTTCTAGCATCACACCTACAAAATAGTTTCATACCTGTTCTTGGTAAAGTAAACGTCAAGTGTGCGTAAAGTTGTATCGGTGGTCGATAGAACTTGAGGGAATATTTGTTCTACCTTTAGCTCCTCATTGGGTTCGACACTCTTATTTATCAAAAAGGCTACAAACGATCCCCTATACTTGTGGGTTATCATACCTCCACGCACTTGACTTGTGGACAGCCTTTCCTTGCGTGTTCAACTGCTATATGCATATATATGGTTGCTCGCCGTTGAGGCGATCGCAGAGTGCTCTGCTCGCGTCCCTCCACGCGCGCTCTGACAGCGGTAGGGCCTTCACACGATCACGTCAGGGGCCACATATGCATGCGGTTCCGCCGCGCGCGTCACCACGATGCAGTTACATGCGGCATGATGGAGTTACGCATTGCAAATTAGAACTGCCATCCGGGCCTGCCGATATTCCAGGCCGTCCGGCTTTCCCTTTGATTCCCGCAGCCATTATAACCTTAGTCTCTTCAACCTTTCGACGCACCTGACAACACAACAAGCACACCCACGACGACACATAGAGAGGGGATGTCTAGCTGCACTCCAATGGAGTTCGGCGAGCATAAAGTGGAGACCCACGCGAGCGAGACAGATCTCTCGGTGGTGTACACCATCGACCAGCTGTGGTGGACGACTACATCAACACCGTTGAGCAGTTGCTTGCACGAGACAAGTACAAGGTGGTCGGCATCGACCTTCAGTACACTGGCGGTCGTCCCAACATAGATCAGAAGGTTGCCGTCGCCCAGTTGTGCATGCGCCATCATGTCCTCATCTACCACTACTGCATGGCCATAGAGCCTTGCGACCGTTTCGCCAGGTTTGTCAATAGCATCGACTACAAGTTCGCTATGGTGGAAACCACCGACGATGTAAAAGTGCTCGGGATTACAGGCTTGGCCTGCAAGAACCTTGTCGAAATCCGTGAGCACTATGGGGTCTAGGGCAGCACGAAGAAGGACTCCCTAGTTGAGCTTGCCTTGGCCATTGTCGTGGGAAACCACGGCCACCTATGGGACCAAGAGCCCCTTTTGGTTCGGCGGGGGGATGGCACATTGCACAAAGAGCGGAGAAGTGTAGCGCAGCACAGTGGAGATAACACGGGTAGTTTTACCCAGGTTCGGGCCGCCACGAGGCATAAAACCCTACTCCTGCTTTGGTGGATTGATGGTGGAAATGGTGGAGAAGCGCAGCGCTCTAGCCCGGCAAGGTTGCCTCGAGGCAAGAGGAGCTACGCGCGTATGAATGTGAGGGGGTCTGAATCCTTTCTACGGTTGCCATGGGCCTCCTCTTATAGATTAAGGGGTCACCACAATGGCAAACCAATCTTTACATGCTGATTAGATAGCAAACAATGCCATCATACCTAACTCTGCAGGCTGACAGAGCACATTAAATGTGCCGCTCAATGTCACATCACGGCTCGCCCAGCAGGCCCTGTCAGGCTGTTTTGCCAGCTTCGCGCCTGCTTGCTTGACACGTCTCAGGACGGGTGTCACCTGGAGGTATTTCTGTAGGAAGTGGCTGCCATGTGGCAAACAATAGTCACTTAGTCACTTTGCAGCTTGACACCGCACTACTCGATGACTTGTGTTTCTTGTGAGGTGGAGCGGTGGAGTGGTTTGCCTCCGTAAGCCTCGGTAGGCCTGCCGGGATGATTTGGGGGCTTGCTTCTGGGGGTAACCCCACCCTCGCCAGGCTCGGCTACCCGGCAAGGGAGGTTCTTCTCACAGTTGCGTCTTGTCTCTGTTGGCTCATCGTCCGTGCACGAGTCAGGGGAAAACATACACCCCTGTTTGTGTACCCCGACATAAGCCCCCGGGCCTGAGCCATACGTGTCGCGGGGCACGTTGGGTTAGGCCCCAAACAGTGCATGGACACGTGGCAGGAGAAGGCTGCGCGCACGACGGTTTGCCATGATGACCAGTCAATCCAACGTCCACTTCGCGTAATTACCGCGAGGCGTGGGGCGTGGGACTGTAGCAGTTAATGTAAAAACAGTAACTTTTCTGAAGAGTCTTGCCCTCTTCCACGCCGTTTCCCTTAAGAGGGGAAAATGCGGAAAGGCACTGCTCATTCATCGTCTGCCTCACCTCCTCATCATCTTCCTCCGCAAGCCAAGCAACCGCCCGCTCCCTCTGCCCACATTCACCGCCAATCCCCTTCTGATTTCCTTCTCGCTCTCCACTGTATCTCAAGGGATATGGGGAATAAAACCGCTGCTAGGGGGCAGCGGATGACCGCTGCGAAGGCGAAGTCCGCCGAGGGGAGCAAGAGGGCAACCGAGCTGGACAAGAAGCGAAGGGGAGACGTCGTCTTCTCTCCGTCGAACCTCGACGGCGGCGTGCTTCAGGCGAGGTATGGACACCTGTGGGGAAGGGAGGTCCCGAAGGGGCATGGTGCTCCCAAGGTTCTAGCATAGGGTGATGACACACAAGTATAAGGGATCTATCATAGTCCTTTCGATAAGTAAGAGTGTCGAACCCAACGAGGAGCAGAAGGAAATGACAAGTGGTTTTCAGCAAGGTATTCTCTGCAAGCACTGAAATTATCGGTAACAGATAGTTTTGTGATAAGGTAAATCATAACGGGTAACAAGAAAATAGAGTAACTAAGGTGCAGCAAGGTGGCCCAATCCTTTTTGTAGCAAAGGACAAGCCTGGACAAACTCTTATATAAAGCAAAGAACTCCCGATGACACATGGGAATTGTTGTCAAGTTAGTTTTCATCATACTCATATGATTCGTGTTCGTTACTTTGATAGTTTGATATGTGGGTGGACTAGTACTTGGGTGCTGCCCTTGAAGGAAATGTGCCCTAGAGGCAATGATAAAGTTGTTATTTTATATTTCCTTATATCATGATAAATGTTTATTATTCATGCTAGAATTGTATTAATCGGAAACTTGATACATGTGTGGATACATAGATGATAACCCACAAGTATAGGGGATCAATTGTAGCCTCTTTAGATAAGTAAGAGTGTTGAACCAATGAGGAGCTAAAGGTAGAACAAATATTCCCTCAAATTCTATCGACCACCGATACAACTCTACGCACGCTTGACGTTCACTTTACCTAGAACAAGTATAACACTTCATCCACACAAAACTTCAATAGAAAACTCGGTAAAATCCGTTAGTATAATAAAGCAAATCACTACTCTAAGTACTGTTGCAAACCAATTCATATTTTGTTTTTGCATTGTATCTACTATAATATAACTTTTTCATGGCTTAATCCACTGATAGAAATTGATAGTTTCATCAAAACAAGCAAACGTCTAAGACAGAACAGACTGTAATAATCTGAACCTTCACCATACCTCTGGTACTCCAAAAATTCTACCAAAATTAGGAAAAAATAAGCAATTTGTATAGAAAGACAGTGCAAAAAGTTTCAGAACCATTTGACGTTCCAGTAAAAATGTAAAATCACGCACTACAGCCAAAGTTTCTGTCCTGCACCGTACAAACCAACAAGCATCTAAAACATCCTAAAGGCAAACATTGGCACATTATTTTTATAATACAATGGAATTCTACAAGGGGATAATTATTTTTGTTGAAAAGTTTATGTAATCAAGATTCACAAAGTTTCCGTGAGCATGAACAAAGTTCAAGGAGCTCCCCCACTTCAACAATGCTCGTCTCTCTCATTTTCACTATTCTTTTTGAAAAAGTTTTGGGTTCCCCTCTTTATTTTATTTTTGTTTTTAAACTTTATAAAAGCACACAATAGAAATAAATGACTCTCTAAAACTTCCGGGTTGTCTCCCTGGCAGCGCTTTCTTTAAAGCCATTAAGCTAGGCATATAGTGCTCAAGTAATGGATCCACCCGGATCCCAAGGTATATCAAAGCCAATTTTAATTAACAATGATTTGTAATTTAGTAGTGAGCACAAAGTGACATATATCATGTAATGACGAAGTCTAACTCTCTTCCTATGCATCGGCATGTCATAAAAGAACAATCCATGCACACAAAGTAAAGGCCAATGCATAGTATAAACAGTTTCTTGCAATTTTTCGTGTTGGAAACATAAATAGAGGCGGAGATGTAGTTCCTCTCTCATAATAATTGCAAGTAGGAGCAGAAAGCACATGCATATTATATCTATCAAAATCATCATGTGTAATAGTAAAACGCAGCCCATCAATATAATCCTTAATAAGGGTAAACTTCTCCGATATAGTGTAGTCAGGAGAATTCAAAGAGATAATAGGACTATCATGCGTGGGTGCAATAGCAACAATTTCATGTTTAACATAAGGAACTATAGCAAGTTCATCTCCATAAGCATAATTTATATTGGCATCATCAAAAAGGGATATTTCAAAAGAATCAACGGGATCATAACAATCATCATAGCATTCATCCTTCGGTAAGCACGAAGGGAAATTAAAAAATGTATGATTTGAAGAGTTACTCTCATTAGAAGGTGGGCACGGGTGATCAATCCGCTCTTCCTCCTTTTGTTCTTCGCTCTCCTCCTCATCTTTTTCATCCAATGAGCCCATAGTTTCATCAATTCCTTCTTCCATAGACTCTTGCAAAATATTAGTCTCTTCTTGGACAGCGAAAGAGTCCTCAATATATGGTTTAACATAGGCATTAGAAGCATAATTATCATAACAATATTTAAGTATGGAAAAAATTTCAGATTTGTAAAGAGTAGCATCATACTTTTCAATCAAAGAAGCAATTTCATAAGCACCCTTAAAAGCAACAAATTCTTCAATCTGTTGAACATCATAGTAATTATAAACACCCTTAGCATACGAAGATACGATTCCATTATCTCTAAGCTCACATTTGTAGGGAAGGTGTTTCTTAGGGTTTTCAAAATAACAAGTAACATCATATATTTCACATAAATTCCAACCATAGCACTGCAAACGATGAATTTGATCTAGTAAAAGTTCCCCTTTTGAGATAAGCGGTGTCGCACATAACAAGCATGCTCATCTAAAGATTTTCCCTCAACTAAGCTAGTTGGGATTTCAGCACGAGCACAAAGGGATCAAAGATGATCCAAGTAAAAAGCTTTAGGAGTGTGTGATAGATTTTGAATGGTTCTTCAACCATTGGTGTAGTAGGTACAACTAATTTTTTTGGTATTTTGCGTTTCCTACCCATAACTAAAGGTAGAAAACAAGAGCACAAAATAAAAACTACTTAGTGATAAAGAAAACAAGCACACACGAGGATATTCACCCCACGCTATGGCTCCCCGGCAACGGCGCCAGAAAAAGGTCTTGATAACCCACAAGTATAGGGGATCGATTGTAGCCTCTTTCGATAAGTAAGAGTGTCGAACCCAACGAGGAGCTAAAGGTAGAAAAAATATTCCCTCAAGTTCTATCGACCACCGATACAACTCTACGCACGCTTGACGTTCGCTTTACCTAGAACAAGTATAAAACTAGAAGTACTTGGTAGGTGTTTTTGGATAAGTTTGCAAGATAATAAAGAGCACGTAAATAAAAAGTAGGGCTGTTTAGATAAAGAAACAATAAAGTAAATATAGCGAGTGTGGAAAAGTGGTGGTAGGAGTTGTGAGATTGTCCCTAAGCAATTGACTACTTTACTAGACCGATAGCAAGTTTTATGTGGGAGAGGCCACTGCTAGCATGTCATCCCTGACTTGGAATTCTATGCACTTATGATTGGAACTATTAGCAAGCATCCGCAACTACTACCGTTCATTAAGGTAAAACCCAACCATAGCATTAAGATATATTGGTCCCCCTTCAATCCCGTATGCATAAATTTTTATGCTAGTTTGAAGCTTCTGTCACTCTTGCCCTCCAATACATAGTCCTGTCAACATACAACTAACCTATGGTGTGATCCACGCGTGCTCTCATATGATGGGCACCAAAGGACAACAACATAACCACAAGCAAATTAAACCAATCATAGCAATTCACCAATTACCGATAGGACAAAGAAAATCTACTCATACATCATAGGATGGCAACACATCATTGGATAATAATATGAAGCATAAAGCACCATGTTCAACTAGAGGGTACCGCGGGTTGCGAGAGAGTGGACCGCTGTAGATAGATGGGGGAAGGTGACGGAGATGTTGGTGAAGATGACGGAGGTGTTGGTGTAGATCGTCGTCACCGAAAGCGAGGGGGAGAGAGCCCCCCTCTTTCTTCTTCTTCCTTGACCTTCTCCCTAGATGGGAGAAGGGTTTCCCCTCTGGTCTATGCTCTCCATGGCATGGGAGGGGCGAGAGCCCCTCCGAGATTGGATCTTTCTCTCTGACTCTCTCTGTTTCTGCGTTCTGGGATTCTGCCCTTTCACCGTTTCTTATATTCCCGGAGATCCGTAAGTCCGATTGGGCTGAATTTTGACACGATCTCTATCTGGATATTAGCTTTCTTGCGGCGAAAGAAGGGCACCAACCGCCTTACGGAGTGGTCACGAGAGTCAAGGGCGCGCCTGCCCCCTGGGGCGCGCCCCCTGCCTTGTGGGCCCCTCGAACATCGTCTCGCATTGATTTTTCTTCCCAAAAAATCACATATATTCCAAAAAAAATCTCTGTCATTTTTTATCCCCTTTGGACTCCGTTTGATATGGATTTTCTGCGAAACAAAAAACATGCAACAAACAAGAACTGTCACTGGGCACTGGATCAATATGTTAGTCCCAAAAATAGTATAAAAAGTTGCCAATAGTATATGGAAGTTGTATAATATTGGCCTGAAACAATCAAAAATTATAGATACAACGGAGACGTATCAATAGACAAAACACCATGTCGCTAGTAAGCCTCTACTAGACTAGCTCGTTAACCTAAGATGGTTAAGTTTCCTAACCATAGACATGTGTTGTCATTTGATGAATGGGATCACATCATTAGGAGAATGATGTAATGGACAAGACCCATCCGTTAGCTTAGCATGTTGATCGTTCAGTTTTATTGCTATTGCTTTCTTCATGTCATATACATATTCCTTTGACTATGATATTATGCAACCCCGGATACCGGAGGAATACCTTGTGTGCTATCAAACGTCACAATGTAACTGGGTGATTATAAAGATGCACTACAGGTATCTCCGAAGGTGTTTGTTGGGTTGGCATAGATCGATATTAGGATTTGTCACTCCGAGTATCGGAGAGGTATCTCTGGACCCTCTCGGTAATGCACATCATGATAAGCCTTGCAAGCAATGTGACTAATGATTTAGTTGTAGGATGATGCATTATAGAACAAGTAAAGAGAATTGCCGGTAACGAGATTGAACTACGTATGAGGATACCGATGATCGAATCTCGGGCAAGTAACATACCGATGACAAAGGGAATAACATATGTTGAGATCACGGACATGACGAGGAGTCTCGAAATGGTCGAGAGGTAAATATTGATATATTGGACGATAGTATTCGGACACCGAAACGGTTCTGGATCATTTCGGGTATTTTCAGAGTACTAGGAGGTTACTGGAACCCCCGGGGGAAAGTAATGGGGCACTATGGGCCATAGGGGAGAGAGGAGGCAGCCCACAAGGGGTGCCCCCATGGGAGTCTGAATTGGACTAGGGGAGGGGGCGGTGCCCCCCTTTCCTTCCCCTCCTCCCTCTCCTTCCCCCTTTTCCCCCTCCATGAGAAGGAATAAGAGGGGGGCCGAATCCTACTAGGACTGGGAGTCCTAGTAGGACTCCCCCCACTTGGCGCGCCCCCTAGGGCCGGCCTCCTCCCTCTCTCTCCTTTATATACGTGGGCAGGGCACCCCTTGGAGACACACCAATTGTTCCAAGCCATGTGCGGCGTCTCCCTCCACGGTTTACTCCTCCGGTCATATATATTCACATAGTGCTTAGGCGAAGCCCTGCGCGGATCACATCACCATCACCGTCACCACGCCGTCGTGCTGACGAAACTCTCCCTCGACACTTTGCTGGATCAAGAGTTCGAGGGACGTCATCGAGCTGAACGTGTGCTGAACTCGGAGGTGTCGTACGTTCGGTACTTGATCGGTTGGATCACGAAGACGTTCGACTACATCAACTGCGTTAACCTAACACTTCCGCTTTCGGTCTACGAGGGTACGTGGACACACTCTCCCCCTTGTTATTATGCATCTCCTAGATAGATCTTGCGTGATCGTAGGAAATTTTTTGAAATGGCATGCTACATTTGAAGGAAATATGCCCTAGAGGCAATAATAAAGTTATTATTTATTTCCTTATATCATGATAAATGTTTATTATTCATGCTAGAATTGTATTAACCGGAAACATAATACATGTGTGAATACATAGACAAACAGAGTGTCACTAGTATGCCTCTACTTGACTAGCTCGTTAATCAAAGATGGTTATGTTTCCTAACCATGGACAAAGAGTTGTTATTTGATTAACGGGATCACATCATTAGGTGAATGATCTGATTGACATGACCCATTCTATTAGCTTAGCACCCGATCGTTTAGTATGTTGCTATTGCTTTCTTCATGACTTATACATGTTCCTATGACTATGAGATTATGCAACTCCCGTTTGCCGGAGGAACACTTTGTGTGCTACCAAACGTCACAACATAACTGGGTGATTATAAAGGTGCTCTACAGGTGTCTCCAAAGGTACATGTTGGGTTGGCTTATTTCGAGATTAGGATTTGTCACTCTGATTGTCGGAGAGGTATCTCTGGGCCCTCTCGGCAATGCACATCACATAAGCCTTGCAAGCATTGCAACTAATGATTTAGTTGTGAGATGATGTATTACGGAATGAGTAAAGAGACTTGCTGGTAACAAGATTGAACTAGGTATTGAGATACCGACGATCGAATCTCGGGCAAGTAACATACCGATGACAAAGGGAACAACGTATGTTGTTATGCGGTCTGACCGATAAAAGATCTTCATAGAATATGTAGGAGCCAATATGAGCATCCAGGTTCCACTATTGGTTATTGACTGGAGACGTGTCTCGGTCATGTCTACATTGTTCTCGAACCCGTAGGGTCCGCACACTTAAGGTTTCGATGACAGTTATATTATGAGTTTATGCATTTTGATGTACCGAAGTTTGTTCGGAGTCTCGGATGTGATCACGGACATGACGAGGAGTCTCAAAATGGTCGAGACATAAAGATTGATATATTGGAAGCCTATATTTGGATATCGGAAGTGTTCCGGGTGAAATCGGGATTTTACTAGAGTACCAGGAGGTTACCGGAACCCCCCGGGAGGTATATGGGCCTTAGTGGGCTTTAGTGGAAGAGAGGAGAGGTGGCCATGGCTGGGCCGCGCGCCCCTCCCACCCTAGTCCGAATAGGACAAGGAGAGGGGGGCGGCGCCCCCCTTCCTTCTCTCTCTCCTCTTTCCCCCTCCCGAATCCTATTCCAACTAGGAAAGGGGGGAATCCTACTCCCGGTGGGGGTAGGACTCCTCCTGGCGCGCCCTCCTCCTGGCCGGCCGCACCCCCCCTTGATCCTTTATATACGGGGGCAGGGGGCACCCCTAAACACAAGTTGATCCACGTGATCATATTCTTAGCCGTGTGCGGTGCCCCCTTCCACCATAGTCCTCGATAATATTGTAGCGGTGCTTAGGCGAAGCCCTGCGACAGTAGTACATCAAGATCGTCACCACGCCGTCGTGCTGACGGAACTCTTCCCCGACACTTTGCTGGATCGGAGTCCGGGGATCGTCATCGAGCTGAACGTGTGCTAGAACTCGGAGGTGCCGTAGTTTCGGTGCTTGATCGGTCGGGCCGTGAAGACGTACGACTACATCAACCGCGTTGTGCTAACGCTTCCGCTGTCGGTCTACAAGGGTACGTAGATCACACTCTCCCCTCTTGTTGCTATGCATCACCATGATCTTGCGTGTGCGTAGGAATTTTTTTGAAATTACTACGTTCCCCAACAGTGGCATCCGAGCCTAGGTTTTATGTGTTGATGTTATATGCACGAGTAGAACACAAGTGAGTTGTGGGCGATATAAGTCATACTGCTTACCAGCATGTCATACTTTGGTTTGGCGGTATTGTTGGACGAAGCGGCCCGGACCAACATTACGCGTACGCTTACGCGAGACCGGTTCTCCCGACGTGCTTTGCACAAAGGTGGCTAGCGGGTGACAGTTTCTCCAACTTTAGTTGAACCGAGTGTGGCTACGCCCGGTCCTTGCGAAGGTTAAAACAGCACCAACTTGACAAACTATCATTGTGGTTTTGATGCGTAGGTAAGATTGCTTGTTGCTTAAGCCCGTAGCAGCCACGTAAAACTTGCAACAACAAAGTAGAGGACGTCTAACTTGTTTTTGCAGGGCATGTTGTGATGTGATATGGTCAAAGCATGATGCTGAATTTTATTGTATGAGATGATCATGTTTTGTAACCGAGTTATCGGCAACTGGCAGGAGCCATATGGTTGTCGCTTTATTGTATGCAATGCAATCGCACTGTAATGCTTTACTTTATCACTAAGCGGTAGCGATAGTCGTGGAAGCATAAGATTGGCGAGACGACAACGATGCTACGATGGAGATCAAGGTGTCGCGCCGGTGACGATGGTGATCACGACGGTGCTTCGAAGATGGAGATCACAAGCACAAGATGATGATGGCCATATCATATCACTTATATTGATTGCATGTGATGTTTATCTTTTATGCATCTTATCTTGCTTTGATTGACGGTAGCATTTTAAGATGATCTCTCACTAATTATCAAGAAGTGTTCTCCCTGAGTATGCACCGTTGCGAAAGTTCTTCGTGCTGAGACACCACGTGATGATCGGGTGTGATAGGCTCTATGTTCAAATACAACGGGTGCAAAACAGTTGCGCACGCGGAATACTCAGGTTATACTTGACGAGCCAAGCATATACAGATATGGCCTCGGAACACGGAGACCGAAAGGTCGAGCGTGAATCATATAGTAGATATGATCAACATAGTGATGTTCACCAATGAAACTACTCCATCTCACGTGATGATCGGACATGGTTTAGTTGATTTGGATCACATGATCACTTAGAGGATTAGAGGGATGTCTATCTAAGTGGGAGTTCTTAAGTAATATGATTAATTGAACTTAAATTTATCATGAACTTAGTCCTGGTAGTATTTTGCAAATCATGTTGTAGATCAATAGCTCGCGTTGTTGCTTCCCTGTGTTTATTTTGATATGTTCCTAGAGAAAATTGTGTTGAAAGATGTTAGTAGAAATGATGCGGATTGGATCCGTGATCTGAGGTTTATCCTCATTGCTGCACAGAAGAATTATGTCCTTGATGCACCGCTAGGTGACAGACCTATTGCAGGAGCAGATGCAGACGTTATGAACGTTTGGCTAGCTCAATATGATGACTACTTAATAGTTTAGTGCACCATGCTTAACGGCTTAGAATCGGGACTTCAAAAGACATTTTGAACGTCATGGACCATATGAGATGTTCTAGGAGTTGAAGTTAATATTTCAAGCAAATACCCGAGTTGAGAGATATGAAGTCTCCAACAAGTTCTATAGCCAAAAGATGGAGGAGAATCGCTCAACTAGTGAGCATGTGCTCAGATTGTCTGGGTACTACAATCGCTTGAATCAAGTGGGAGTTAATCTTCCAGATAAGATAGTGATTGACAGAATTCTCTAGTCACCATCACCAAGTTAGTAAAACTTCGTGATGAACTATAGTATGCAAGGGATGACGAAAACGACTCCCGAGCTTTTCATGATGATGAAATCGATGAAGGTAGAAATCAAGAAAGAGCTCAAGTGTTGATGGTAGACAAGACCACTAGTTTCAATAAAAGGGCAAAGGGAAGAAGGGGAACTTCAAGAAGAACAGCAAGCAAGTTGCTGCTCAAGTGAAGAAGCCCAAGTCTGGTCCTAAGCCTGAGACTAAGTGCTTCTACTGCAAAGGGACTGGTCACTGGAAGCGGAACTGCCCCAAGTATTTGGCGGATAAGAAGGATGGCAAAGTGAACAAAGGTATATTTGATATACAGATTATTAATGTGTATTTTACTAGTGTTCGTAGCAACTCCTCGGTATTTGATACTGGTTCAGTTGCTAAGAGTAGTAACTCGAAACGGGAGTTGCAGAATGAATAGAAACTAGTTAAGGGTGAAGTGACGATGTGTGTTGGAAGTAGTTCCAAGATTGATATGATCATCATCGCACACTCCCTATACTTTCGGGATTAGTGTTGAACCTAAATAAGTGTTATTTGGTGTTTGCATTGAGCATGAATATGATTTGATCATGTTTATTGCAATACGGTTATTCATTTAAGTTAGAGAATAATTGTTGTTTTGTTTACATGAATAAAACCTTATATGGTTACACACCCAATGAAAATGGTTCATTGGATCTTGATTGTAGTGATACACATATTCATAATATTGAAGATAAAAGATGCAAAGTTAATAATGATAATGCAACTTATTTGTGGCACTACCGTTTAGGTCATATTGGTGTAAAGCGCATGAAGAAACTCCATGCTGATGGGATTTTGGAATCACTTGATGCTTGCGAACCATGCCTTATGGGCAAGATGACTAAGACTCCGTTCTCCGGAACAATGGAGCGAGCAACTGACTTATTGGAAATAATACATACTGATGTATGTGATCCGATGAGTGTTGAGGCTCACGGCGGGTATCGTTATTTTCTGACCTTCACAGATGATTTGAGCAGATATGGGTATATCTACTTGATGAAACACAAGTCTGAAACATTTGAAAAGTTCAAAGAATTTCAGAGTGAAGTGGAGAATCATCGTAACAAAAATAAAAAGTTTCTATGATATGATCGCAGAAGTAAAATATTTGAGTTACGAGTTTGGCCTTCAGTTAAAAACAATGTGAAATAGTTTCACTACTCACGCCACCTGGAACACCACATCATAATGGTGTGTCCGAACGTCATAACCGTACTTTATTAGATATGGTGCGAAGTATGATGTCTCTTACCAATATACCACTATCGTTTTGGGATTATGCATTAGAGACAGCTGCATTCACGTTAAATAGGGCACCATCTAAATCCGTTGAAACGACACCGTATGAATTATGTTTTGGCAAGAAACCTAAGCTGTCGTTTCTTAAAGTTTGAGGTTGCAATGCTTATGTGAAAAAGTTTCAACCTGATAAGCTCAAACCCAAATCGGAGAAGTGCGTCTTCATAGGATACCCAAAAAGAAAATGTTGGGTACACCTTCTATCACAAATCCGAAGGCAAGATATTCGTTGCTTTGAATGGATCCTTTCTAGAGAAGGAATTTCTCTCGAAAGAAGTGAGTGGGAGGAAAGTAGAACTTGATAAGGTAATTGTACCTTCTCCCTTATTGAAAAGTAGTTCATCACAAGAAATCTGTTCCTGTGACTACTACACCAATTAGTGAGGAAGACTAATGATGATGATCATGTAACTTCAGATCAAGTTAATACCGAATCTCGTAGGTAAAGCAGAGTGAGATCCGCACCAAAGTGGTACGGTAATCCTGTTCTGGAAGTCATGTTACTAGACCATGACGAACTTGCGAACTATGAGGAAGTGATGATGAGCCTAGATTCTGCGAAATGGCTTGAGGCCATGAAATCTGAGATGAGATCCATGTATGACAACAAAGTATGGACTTTGATTGACTTGCCCAATGATCAGCGAGCCATTGAGATTAAATGGATCTTCAAGAGGAAGACGGACGCTGATAGTAGTGTTACTATCTACAAAGCTAGAATTGTCGCAAAAAGGTTTTCGACAAGTTCAAGGTGTTGACTATGATGAGAGTTTCTCACTCGTATCTATGCTTAAGTCTATCCGAATCATGTTGGCAATTGCCGCATTTTATGAAATCCAGCAAATGGATGTCAAAACTGCATTCCTGAATGGATTTCTGGAAGAAGAGTTGTATATGATGCAGCCGAAAGGTTTTGTCGATCCAAAAGGAGCTAACAAAATATGCAAGCTCCAGCGATCCATCTATGGACTGGTGCAAGCATCTCGGAGTTGGAATATATGCTTTGATAAGTTGATCAAAGCATATAGTTTTATACAGACTTGCGGTGAAGCCTGTATTTACAAGAAAGTGAGTGGGAGCACTACACATTTCTGATAAGTATATGTGAATGACATATTGTTGATCGGAAATAATGTAGAATTATTCTGCAAAGCATAAAGGAGTGTTTTTAAAGAAGTTTTTCAAAGAAAGACCTCGGTGAAGCTGCTTACATATTAAGCATCAAAATCTATAGAGATAGATCAAGACGCTTGATAAGTTTTTTCAATGAGTACATACCTTGACAATATTTTGAAGTAGTTCAAAAATGGAACAGTCAAAGAAAGAGTTCTTGGCTGTGTTACAAGGTATGAAATTGAGTAAGACTCAAAGCCCGACCACGGCAGAAGATAGAAAGAGAATGAAAGTCATTCCCTATGCCTCAGCCATAGGTTCTATAAAGTATGCCATGATGTGTACCAGATCTATTGTATACCCTACACTGTGTTAAGCAAGGGAGTACAATAGTGATCTAAGAGTAGATCACTGGACATTGGTCAAAATTATCCTTAGTGGAATAAGGAAATATTTCTCGATTATGGAGGTGACAAAAGGTTCGTCGTAAAAAGTTACGTCGATGCAAGTTTTGACACAGATCTGGATGACTCTAAGTCTCGATCTAGATACATATTGAAAGTGGGAGCAATTAGCTAGAGTAGCTCCGTGCAGAGCATTGTAGACATAGAATTCGCAAAATACTTACGGATCTGTATGTGACAGACCCGTTGACTAAAATTATCTCACAAGCAAAACATGATCACACCTTAGTACTCTTTGGGTGTTAATCACATAAATGATGTGAACTAGATTATTGACTCTAGTAAACCCTTTGGGTATAGGTCACATGACGATGTGAACTATGGGTGTTAATCACATGGTGATGTGAACTCTTAGTGTTGAATCACATGGCGATGTGAACTAGATTATTGACTCTAGTGCAAGTGGGAGACTGAAGGAAATATGCCCTAGAGGCAATAATAAAGTTATTATTTATTTCCTTATATCATGATAAATGTTTATTATTCATGCTAGAATTGTATTAACTGGAAACATAATACATGTGTGAATACATAGACAAACAGAGTGTCACTAGTATGCCTCTACTTGACTAGCTCGTTAATCAAAGATGGTTATGTTTCCTAACCATGGACAAAGAGTTGTTATTTGATTAACGGGATCACATCATTAGGTGAATGATCTGATTGACATGGCCCATTCTATTAGCTTAGCACCCGATCGTTTAGTATGTTGCTATTGCTTTCTTCATGACTTATACATGTTCCTATGACTATGAGATTATGCAACTCCCGTTTGCCGGAGGAACACTTTGTGTGCTACCAAACGTCACAACGTAACTGGGTGATTATAAAGGTGCTCTACAGGTGTCTCCAAAGGTACATGTTGGGTTGGCGTATTTCGAGATTAGGATTTGTCACTCCTATTGTCGGAGAGGTATCTCTGGGCCCTCTCGGCAATGCACATCACATAAGCCTTGCAAGCATTGCAATTAATGAGTTAGTTGTGAGATGATGTATTACGGAACGAGTAAAGAGACTTGCCGGTAACGAGATTGAACTAGGTATTGAGATACCGACGATCGAATCTCGGGCAAGTAACATACCGATGACAAAGGGAACAACGTATGTTGTTATGCGGTCTGACCGATAAAAGATCTTCGTAGAATATGTAGGAGCCAATATGAGCATCCAGGTTCCACTATTGGTTATTGACTGGAGACGTGTCTCGGTCATGTCTACATTGTTCTCGAACCAGTAGGGTCCGCACGCTTAAGGTTTCGATGATAGTTATATTATGAGTTTATGCATTTTGATGTACCGAAGTTTGTTCGGAGTCCCGGATGTGATCACGGACATGAGAGGAGTCTCTAAATGGTCGAGACATAAAGATTGATATATTGGAAGCCTATATTTGGATATCGGAAGTGTTCCGGGTGAAATCGGGATTTTACCGGAGTACCGGGAGGTTACCGGAACCCCCCGGGAGGTATATGGGCCTTAGTGGGCTTTAGTGGAAGAGAGGAGAGGTGGCCAGGGCTGGGCCACGTGCCCCCCCCTAGTCTGAATAGGACAAGGAGAGGGGGGCGGCGCCCCCCCTCCCTTCTCTCTCTCTCCTCTTTCCCCCTCCCGAATCCTATTCCAACTAGGAAAGGGGGGGAATCCTACTCCCGGTGGGAGTAGGACTCCTCCTGGCGCGCCCTCCTCCTGGCCGGCCGCACCCCCCCCCTTGATCCTTTATATACGAGGGCAAGGGGCACCCCTAAACACAAGTTGATCCACGTGATCATATTCTTAGCCGTGTGCGGTGCCCCCTTCCACCATAGTCCTCGATAATATTGTAGCGGTGCTTAGGCGAAGCCCTGCGACAGTAGTACATCAAGATCGTCACCACGCCGTCGTGCTGACAGAACTCTTCCCCGACACTTTGCTGGATCGGAGTCCGGGGATCGTCATCGAGCTGAACGTGTGCTAGAACTCGGAGGTGCCGTAGTTTCGGTGCTTGATCGGTCGGGCCGTGAAGACGTACGACTACATCAACTGCGTTGTGCTAACGCTTCCGCTGTCGGTCTACAAGGGTACGTAGATCACGCTCTCCCCTCTTGTTGCTATGCATCACCATGATCTTGCGTGTGCGTAGGAATTTTTTTGAAATTACTACGTTCCCCAACAACATTCCCCAACATCCCTTCCTTGGACAAGCCTCTCACTTATGATTAACCCCTCTCGCAAGCATCCACAAATACGAAAGAAGTATTAAGGTAAACCTAACCATAGCATGAAACATATGGATCCAAATCAGCCCCTTACGAAGCAACGCATAAACTAGGGTCTAAGCTTATGTCACTCTAGCAACCCATCATCTACTTATTACTTATCAATGCCTTCCGCTAGGCCCAAATAATGGTGAAGTGTCATGTACTCGACATTCACATAACACCACTAGAGGAAATACAACATACATCTCATCAAAATATCAAACGAATACCAAATTCACATGATTACTTATAACAAGACTTCTCCCATGTCCTCGGGAACAAACGTAACTACTCATAAAACATATTTATGATCAAGATCAGAGGAGTATTAATTATCATTAAGGATCTGAAAATATAATCTTCCACCAAACAAACCAACTAGAATCAACTACAAGGAGTAATCAACACTACTAGCAACCCACAGGTACCAATCTGAGGTTTTGGGACCAAGATCTAATACAAGTGATGAACTAGGGTTTGAGAGGAGATGGTGCTGGTGAAGATGCTGATGGAGATTGACCCCCTCTCGATGAGAGGATCGTTGGTGATGGCGATGGCGATGGCTTCCCCCTCCCAGAGGGATGTTTCCCCGGTAGAACAGCTCCGCCGGAGCCCTAGATTAGTTCTGCCCAGGTTCTGCCTCGAGACGGCGCCGCTTCATCCCGAAAGCTTCTTCTTCATTTTTTTTCCAGGTCAAAACACACCATATAGCCAAAGATGGTCACCGGAGGCCTGCTAGGGGGCCCACAAGGTCGGGGGGCGCCCAAGGGGGTAGGGCGCGCCCTCCACCCTTGTGGCTAGCTAGTGGCCCCCCTCTGGTTCTTTCTTCGCCCAATATTTTTTATATATTCCAAAAATATGCTCTGTAAAGTTTCAGGGCTTTTGGAGTTGTGTAGAATATGTCTCTAATATTTGCTCCTTTTCTAGTCCAGGATTCCAGTTGTCGGCATTCCCCTTCTTCATGTAAACCTTATAAAATAAGAGAAAATAGGCATAAGTATTGTGATATAATGTGTAATAACAGCCCATAATGCATTAAATATCAATATAAAAGCATGATGCAAAATGGACGTATCAGAGGGAGAGGAGGATCCACCAGGTTCATACAAGTTTTTCTGCGCATATTTCACCTGCGGCCTCTTCCCTCCCTTCTCCGATTTCCTAGAGGCGATGATGGCAATCTATGGATTCCACCTCTTGTATTTCACGCCAAATGTGATGGCGTGCATGACGATCTTTGCTCACTTGTGTGAGAATTTCGTTGGGGTTGCCCCCAATGTGGACTGTTCAGGCACTACTTCGTCCCGCGGGTGGAGAACAAGAGCCACCGTTCTGGCAATATAAGCTGGATGCCACTGATAGTGCCAAGGGAGAACTGGGGTTATGTTGGGAAACGTAGCATACAATTTCAAGAAATTTCCTACGCTCACGCAAGATCTACTAGGAGATGCATAGCAACGAGAGTGGAGAGTGTGTCCACGTACCTTCGTAGACCAAAAGTGGAAGTGTTTGACAACATGGTTGATGTAGTCAAACTTCTTTTAGCTCCGACCGATCAAGCACCGAACGTACGGCACCTCCGAGTTCTGCACACGTTCAGCGCGATGACATCCCTCGCCTTCTTGATCCAGCAAGGTGTTGAGGAAGTAGATGAGTTCCTCAGCACGACGGCATGGTGACGGTGATGGTGAAGCGATCCTCGCAGGGCTTTGCCTAAGCATCGCAAAACTATGACCGGGGGTGTAAATTGTGGAGGGGGGCGCCACACACGGCTAACGATTGTTGTTTTTGTGTTCTAGGCGCCGCCTCCCCATATGGCCCATATCTTTCCCCCGGGGGTTCCGGTAACCCCCCCCCCCCCCCGCGGTACTCATCATGTATATCAATCTTTACCTCTCGACCATTTCGAGACTCCTCATCATGTCCGTGATCTCATCCGGGACTCCAAGCAAAATTCGGTCACCAAATCACATAACTCATATAATACTAAATCGTCATCGAACGTTAAGCGTGCGGACCCTACGGGTTCGAGAACTATGTAGACATGACCGAGACACCTCTCCGGTCAATAATCAATAGCGGAACCTAGATACTCATATTGGCTCCTACATATTCTACGAAGATCTTTATCAGTCGACCCGTTATGACAACATACGTTATTCCCTTTGTCATCGGTATGTTACTTGCCCGAGATTCGATCGTTGGTATCCTCATACCTAGTTCAATCTCGTTACCAGCAAGTCTCTTTACTCGTTCCGTAATACATCAGTCCGCAACTAACTCATTAGTCACTTTGCTTGCAAAGCTTCTCATGATGTGTATTACCGAGAGGGCCCAGAGATACCTCTCCGATACTTGGAGTGACAAATCCTAATCTCGATCTATGACAACCCAACAAACACCTTCGAAGATACCTGAAGAGCATCTTTATAATCACCCAGTTACGTTGTGACGTTTGATAGCACACAAGGCATTCCTCCGGTACCTGGGAGTTGCATAATCTCATAGTCAAAGGAATATGTATATGACATGAATAAAGCAATAGGAATAAAACTGAACGATTAATATGCTAAGCTAACGGATAGGTCATGTCCATATTCTCCTAATCATGCTGTGGATGGGGGGTTTTGTGAGTACTTGTGGGTGTCAGACTCCCATGTGGCGGCTGTCAGACTCCGGTACCTCTGTGTTTTGCTTTCGTTTTGCAGGAATTCAGACGTACAGACCGGTTCGCGGACGTTGATGCACACCATTGGATGGCGCAAAGTGTCTGGACCACAGTGTTCGGACATTTAGCGGCGTTTTGATTCACGCATGTATATAAAAAATAGTAACAAAAATTGTGTGTCGAAGAACATTTCTATGCAAGAGTAGCTTCCATGATACAAAGAAATGATGTGGCAAAGCCGTTTCAGACTGAGTTCACAGTAAATTTTCAAATAACAATCTTTTAAATGATTTCGCAAAAAAAAAATGAATAACAAACACCGGGGGTTTCGCGTGTAACTAACAAACTAACAACGAGTGAGATATCCCCAAACCATTCCACGACCAGCTCCTCCTGAATGATCTCGTCCATTCCCTTACCCTCCTCCTTTTCTCCTATCCGGCGTAGTTTACACTGATTCACCGTACTAACTGACCACCGCCGTTGCAGCGGCGCGCCCATCGACGAGAGGCCCCACTCCAGCTGCGGCATTGTGCGGCGGTGATCACGGGGAGGACGGCAAGATGAGCATGATCGACGTGCTGACCCGGGTGGACGCCATCTGCAAGAAGTACGAGAGGTACGACGCCGACAAGCACCGGAATGACGCCGCCGACCCCTTCTCGCGGCTATACGCCGACATGGACGCCGTGATCGACGGAGCCATCGAGGTCCCGTTCCCCGCCGCCTCCTCGCGTTGCTAGCTGCATGTGGCCTTCCTTGATCCTTGATCCTTGATCCTGCCTGAAATGTCGCGCTCACGGTTCATGTCAAACTGTGATTGAATTCAGAAGTCGGAGCGGGCCGCGAGGGAGACGAACCGGGCGGCGGCGGTGACCCTCAACGCCGGCGTGCGGCGCACCAAGGCGAGGCTCCTGGAGGAAGTGGCCAAGCTCCAGAAGCTAGCCGGCAAGAAGGTGACAAAAACAATCGATCACATTCACACGCCATCCATTCGATCCGAGCTCGTAGTTTTACCCTCCATAGTTTTCTTCTCGAAATTGGTAGATCATCCCGATGAGTTTCGATACAAATACGGATGCATGAACGATTGAACATGCATGCACAGATGAAAGGGGTGTCCCCGGAGGAGATGGCGCTGCGGCCTGATCTGGTCTCGGCATTGCATCAGAGGATCCAGTCGATCCCCGACGGTGGCGGCACGGCGGATCAGAACGGCGGCGGAAACACTCGGCCGGGGATCAAGTTTGATTCTTCAGGTTTCTTTTCTTTCATCTGCGAAGTATCATCTCAGCTACTGAAATTGTGTTCAGGCTTGTCTCTGATGTTCCGGTGCATTCTTCAGTTAGTACCAGTGTACAGCAACACATTCTTCAGTCTGCATTGCATATCATTCCTCGTGCAAAACTGTACTCCCTCTGAGCGTTTAGATCACTACTTTAGTGATATAAATGCTCTTATACTTAGAAATCCTCTGATTTTAGGGGATCATATATTAAAAGTTGCATATCGCATGTAAAGAAAAACACAAGGATTTGGTTCTCATTCAGAGTTGGAACCAACCATGTTTCTCGTGTTTCAACTTTCAACCAGTTGCAGCTGAAACTTTGGACGAGGGCTACTTCCAGACCAGCGAGGAATCGGAGGCTTTTCGAATGGAGCTCGAGATGCGCCGGATCAAACAGGCAACGATTCTCTTCTTGTGCTGATCATATCCATTTCTACAAACTCATAGATAAATGCCATCACAAAGCCAGCAGTCGACTTCTGAAAACCCTGAGTTTACCTTTCTAAATGTGATGCGATGCGCAGGATGAAGGGCTGGACCTCATTTCTGAAGGCCTGGACACGCTGAAAAACCTGGCAGAGGACATTGGTGAGGTCAGTCGGCTGCAAATGCGTCAAGTGGCACGCATAATAACCCAAGCTGGTTCTAAAACTGTCTTATGTCTGGAGCTACAATTGACTCTTGATGATGTAATTCTGCAGGAACTGGACAGGCAGGTCCCTCTCATGGACGAAATTGACGGAAAGGTTTTGACCCCATTCTGCTCTTGTAAAAGAAAATGCTTTCTGGTCCGTCCTCCTGTCTTTTCCATGGATGAAAACTGACTGGTATGCATGGTATTTTCTGCAGGTCGACAAGGCTAACACAGAACTAAGAAAGACCAACGTCAGGCTTAAAGAGATAGTCAACCAGGTTGGCTTTGTTACTCCCTTAGATCCCTGATGAAGAACAACTTTCATTCTTTTGTTCTGCTGACAAATCAAAATCTGGATCTGGGTGTTGTGCAGATTCGATCGACAAGGAACTTCACAGTTGATATCATACTGATCTGCATCATTCTTGGCATTGGTGCTTACCTCTACAAGTAAGCACTCGCCAACGCTACTGATTATGCTCCTAGCCAATCTACTTGCCAGTTTTCATCTCACAATCTCAAACTTCTCTTATTATGCAGCGTACTCGCACAGTGAAATCTTTGTAACATGGTGGCATCAGCAATTCAGCATTCTCTGTTAAGAGTAAAATTATGTGTTGTAAAACTATTCTGCTTATTGTTAAAGTTGCCATGCACCAAAGGGGTACTTTTCGGCATTGTTCCTAGGCATGCCTGGAAAGATCATTATTACTTTTGCAAAGGACAAGATATTAAGTACTTTCTCTGTCCCATAATATAAGACATTTTTTCGACACTTTGACATTTTTTGTGTGTAGTGTCAAAAAAATATCTTATCCTAAAACCACGGAGAAGGAAAAAAACTAAGCGAGCCAAATGCAACACAGTGCAGCGGCCCAGGAGGAGTTTTGGCCCAGCGGCTGAGTGTGTGTGGAAAACTAAAAGAAACAGAGAAAAACAGGGGCAAAAGAGATGGGGCCACCCTGGGATTTGATCTCAGGACCTCACAGTTCAAAACACAGCACACTGACCAACTCGCATAGAAAGTGCTTGTGGTGGATACTGGACTTGATACTATATGAACAAGAACAAAGCTTGATCTGGTGAGGCAAAAATTGATGGAAAAGAATGTTGCGCCCGTGGGGATTTGATACCCAGTTTTGCTAGAACTCATCCAGATGAGATATAATTTGGTCTCATTCATCTTTTATAGCCATTAGATGTGATGTTATAAGATGCGTGTGTGCTGATGTGGGTTGTATCTGTTCTTGTTTTCTAGGTGAATGAGACCAAACTTTGATACCTTGTCGCCATTGAGCTCGGCTAACGAGTAGGACCTAAACTGAATTTGTGGAAAAATGACAGTAGAGTTCTTACTGAACCAATAGCCCGAGCGAACCTAACCAAACAACAGAAACAAAGGGCCGGCCTTGGCTGTGCTCACGACGGACCTCAACAACAAGCAGCAGGTGCTAGCCTGGGTGCCTTGGGGCCACGCGGGGTGCTCGCGTGCAGGTGTGGAAGTGAGGGTGTATGTGCAGTGCATGCCACGAAATAAGAACGTGAACCAAAACGCTAAGCTTCAGTCATGGAAGCACGGGGATCTCGCTGGCGCTGGCAGCGAGCTAACGCGGCGGTGCCGGCGGGCGTGCGGAAAAAGGTGACGGTATAGCTACGGGATGCGCGCGTGCAGCGACTCGAGCTTGAGCCCTCGCTCGACTCGGGCGCGGCACGGCTCGGCGAGCGACGGCAGCAGCTTGGCGTGTACGGAGTGAGAAGCGGGGCAAGCAGCGGGCGTGCGGCTGTGTGGGCGGACAGAGGCAGCGTCTGGCGAGGTGTGCAAGTGCAGCAAGGGCGGCGGCAAGGTGTGCGGGTGCGCGGAAAACAAAGCCTCGGCTTCAAATGGCCATGGCGATAGCACGACAACAGCGGCTCGGACGCCTAAGGATCGCCGGGTACGGCTACGAAACTCGAACCAAAGAGGGGCTAGGAGGAGCGGCTGCTCACCGAGGGGATGCTGATGGAGTTGAACGAGGTCGGCGGTGCATGGGGACGGCGAGAAGACGCGCTGGTCGAGGCGGTGGACTTGGCAGGGCTTCGGGTCCATGAAGCAGAGGAAGTTGGGGAAGAAGACGTCGGGGAGGAGGTTGATCTGTGGCTCGAATGGGTGCTTGCGAGGCCGAGGGAGACGCGGAAGGAGAAGGCTGGGCCGAGCTGATCAAGTCGAAGAGGAGCTCGGCCTCCTCTTGGCCATGGCGTCGGCGGGCGTGTGGGTGTCCTTACCTTGGCGGTGGCGAGGGCAGGAAAGGGGAGAATTGATAGAGGAGGAGGTCTAGGGCACCGGGGCGGTCTTATAGGGAGGCCAGGGGTCCCTCCGGCCGTCAAATCGACCGGACTGTCGACGTGGCGTCCATGGATGCCCTGCCGTACAGAAGAGGAAGACGATCCACATGAGTTTGTTGCTGGTGGGCTAGCTGGGCTGATGGAGGTAAGTGAGGTGGGCTGGTTGAAGGGAAATGGCCCAGGTGGCTTCGGATAAGGTGATGCCTTTCCTTTTCTTTTAATTCTGCCCATAAATAGACAGCCGTCAAAAGGGAAAAGGCCAGAGATATTGGGGATGAATTTGAAATAAGTGAGAATATCTCTAGACTGCTGGAATTATGAAGGATTTTAATAAATTGATCTGGCAATTTTTAGACGTAGGAAAATAATTCAAGTTTGAATTGAATTAAAACTTGAGCCATTTTTGAACCCAACCAAATCAACCTCAAATGAGCTAAATTTTGACAGAGGCGTTAAAGGCAAGGTGTAGGGTTTGCAGAAAATAAGCGAACATTTACAGAGGAGGGGAAAAGGTCACTTGCCAAAATGGAAGAAAGAAGAAGGAAGGAGGAGGTGATGATGCATGATCATACATGGAGCATTCAACAAACATAATGTAGAGGCAATGCACATGAGGGACTTGGAACAACATGGATGACACAATGCTATAATATGATGCATCAGGCAAAGGATGGCATAATGCAAAATGACAAGAGGCTCAATGCAACAAAAATGAAATGGCACAATGAAATATAATAAGAGATGAACATGATGCAATAAACAAAATATGGCAATGGCACTCATCATGATCATGGCATAAACACATCGGAATGAAATATGCAAAACAATTATGATAATGCAACAAACACAATAAACACACGACAACAACTAAAACAAAGGAAGGCATCTGGAGCATCGGTCTCGGGGTGTCACAACACTCCCCCACTAACAAGAGATCTCGTCCCGAGATCTTAGAAATGAGACAGAAGAGGAATAGAAAAACAAGGTTGCTTCTTGGACAAATGAGTAAAAGCAAAGAACCTTGAGAGGTTAAGCAATTCCAAAGAAAGAATACCACGGAGATGAACGACGTTGAAACACTCCGTTAGAAAAGAGGAACAAGGAACATTACGAGAACCATGTAGTTTGAAGGATATGAAACACGAGCTTAACGAACCAAAAGAATATGAAAACACACTGATATAACGAGATAGCCAAGGATCAAGAATGAAAGAATTTGGACAACTCTCCGGTTGAGCGAGAATGGAAGGAATATGTACTTGAAAAGATGTAATGATAATTGATGAGAGAAACAACATCATGCCCCCGGAACAATTGAAAGAATGGAATGAAAAGAACGAAGAACAAGATAACAACTTCTACCACAATTGAATTTGAAAGCATCCTCAAAAGGAAGGATTGAACGGAGTTGTTGAGAAAATCAACAACAAAAGAATTGATTTGCGTGGGCTTATGTAAACATCTCAAAACTTGAGGTGAATTTCTGCCAGAACCAAATGATTGAATAGCTGAGAAGAATGAAGAAATGCAAAACTCCACTTCAAAAGAATACATAGAATTATTTGCACCTCAAGAAGCAAGAAGAAGAATAATTGAGCTTCGCCTACAAGAATATTGATGAACACTTGAGGAATGAATTAAATCACGATGAACCACCATGAAGAACTCCGGTAACAAAAGGATGATGAGATAGAAATGAAGGATTAAAATAACAAGATGACGCCTTGCGATGATTTAGATGGAGCTTCGAGGCGAGACAAGCGAGAAAAACTTGGAACTCCGGAAAATAAAAGATGAACAACTCAGGACCGAGAGATTATTCATCATGAACAAGCTCCAAAGGATGGGATTACTTAACCGTGATGAAGTAAGAATACGAATTATTTTATGCTTATCCTCACCAAATTTAATTGATGAAAAACAGATTTGGCATACAACTTATTCCTCTTGAAAAAGGATTGAGGAGGGAAAATAGCGCAAACTTGGGAAGGTCTTCATGATCCACCGGTAGGATTGGAAAGAAACGAATGAACTGATACGATAACAACGGAAAAGGAATCTTAAACGAACCACTGTGAAGAATTTGAAAATGAAAGAAGAAAGAGAATTCCTCGCCAGGAAGAATTAGAAAAGGCACGAAGATACTTGAGGGAAATTAGAGACAAGATAACAAAAAGATTGCAAACTAATTAAAGAATACTTGACAGATGCGCCGGGATAATTGGATAACGCTAGCTGGAATGTGAGGATGAATAATTCTTCTAGAATGATGGCCTTCGGTGAAATAAAATGGAAAACAACTCCTGACATACTCCGGAT
This sequence comes from Triticum urartu, assembly GCF_003073215.2. Lineage (NCBI taxonomy): Eukaryota > Viridiplantae > Streptophyta > Magnoliopsida > Poales > Poaceae > Triticum > Triticum urartu. Next base: position 377,881,676 of record NC_053026.1, on the reverse strand, counting down.
GGGTAAAAAAAGAATTCTCACACTGAAAAACTATTATGAGGATGACATGAAGCTAGAACCACGAATCGTCGAGAAAACGAACCAGATTTGGAGGAAAACTCTTCTTCGCTTCAAAGATGAGAACGATGATGAGGAACACCACCATGAATAGTTGCGACACTCCGCAAGAATGAAAACAGAAAAAGGTTGAGCCAAAGATGAAAATGATTGAAAGCGATATTGGAGAAGGCATCTGACTTACATCAAACTTTGAAAGGAATTAGAGAACAACTTCAGAAAAAATTAGAAGAGCCAGGTAAGATCCTGGGAATAAACCTGTGGGTTAGGGCCCATTGAAAAGAAATCACCGTTGAAAAGGATTGTTGAATGAGAAATGATGCGCCGGAACCATTGAAAGACTTGGATGAGGTGACAACCTCAAAATAATTGAATGCAAACACGAATCTTCTGAGATGTCTTCAATACTCCGGGACGATTAAATGCCGAGAGGAGAAACGAGCAAGGGGAAACACTTAGCCAAGGAAAAGAATAAGATCAACCCGGAAAACTTGAATTGAATCCACCGGAAAGGAAAAACGAGACGAACCAAAGATGAACTCGATGAGAATTCACCGGTTGAGACAGTTGAGGAAAGATTGAAGAGGCTCCGCATGAATGAAATTGATGCTCGAATAGAAGCTCAGACTCTGGGAAGAAAAGAGGTGGGAGGGCAGGAAAAACAAAAGCAACTTGGAACGGGGAACCGATGAATAACTTGAAAAGAAAAGCACCGGTTGAAATAATTGAGGAAAGAATGCAAAGACTTCGCACGAGTAGGATGGATACTTGATTACGGACTCTGGCTCCGAGAAGAAAAAGGGTGGGAGGGTGGGAAAAGAAAGACAACTTCGGACGACATTGTTTATCTTTGGACGGGGAAACAACATCGTTGAGAAAGAACTGAGGATTGGTCTTGAAAAAGACAAAGAGGGTCGAATCAACTCGAAGAGAAGTGCACCGATTGAAAAAGGGATTGAGAACACATCGATCAAAAGAAGCCTACATGATCCTAAAAAATTTGAAGGGGAAGAGGAGCAAGTCAAAATACCTACATCAAGATTCCTCACCAGAGCGATGAAGGGGCAAAGGAGTAAAAATAATTTCTACTCTCTAATATAACTAGAATCCAAAACAGCTTTCTTCTAGACTCGACAACGGCCAAACTATGATCAATCAAGGGGGCTCCTATGGTCGGTAGAGGCTCTGATACCAACTTGTCATGCCCAATATGCAATCCTGTCCGAGAGGAACTCGAGGGTCCCTGATACGTCTCCAACGTATCTACTTTTCCTAACGCTTGTCCTCTTGTTTTGGACTCTAATTTTCATGATTTGAATGAAACTAACCCCAGACTGACGCAATTTTTAGCAGAACTACCATGGTCTTATTTTTGTGTAGAAATAAAAGTTCTCGGAAGGGAACGAAACTTTGCGAGGATTTTTATATCAAATACGAGAATTTCTGGAGTTAGGAGGTACCTGAGGGGGGCAACTGCGTGGGCACAACCCACCAGGGCGCGCCTGCCCCCCCTAGGCGCGCCCAGGTGGGTGCTGCCTGCTACCTGTTGAGCTTGCATTGGTTTTTCCCTTGAAGAGGAAAGGGTGATGCAGCAAAGTAGCGTAAGTATTTCCCTCAGTTTTTGAGAAACAAGGTATCAATCCAGTAGGTGGTTACACACAAGTCGCCTTATACCTGCACAAACAAATAAGAACCTTGCAACCAACGCGATAAAGAGGTTGTCAATCCCTTCACAGCCACTTGCAAAAGTGAGATCTGATAGAGATAATAAGATAAATATTTTTGGTATTTTTATGATATAAACTGAAAGTAAAGAATGCAAAGTAAAAATAGATTGGAAACTTATATGATGGAAAATAGACCCCGGGGCCATAGGTTTCACTAGTGGCTTCTCTCAAGATAGCATAAGTATTATGGTGGGTGAACGAATTACTGTCGAGCAATTGATAGAAAATTGCATAATTATGAGAATATCTAGGCATGATCATGTATATAGGCATCACGTCCGCGACAAGTAGACCGAAACAATTCTGCATCTACTACTATTACTCCACACATCGACCGCTATCCAGCATGCATCTAGAGTATTAAGTTCATAAGAACAGAGTAACGCATTAGGAAAGATGACATGATGTAGAGGGATAAACTCAAGCAATATGATATAATCCCCATCTTTTTATCCTCGATGGCAACAATACAATACGTGCCTTGCTGCCCCTGCTATCACTGGGAAAGGACACCGCAAGATTGAACCCAAAGCTAAGCACTTCTCCCATTGCAAGAAAGATAAATCTAGTAGGGGAAACCAAACTGATAATTCGAAGAGACTTGCAAAGATAACCAATCATACATAAAAGAATTCAGAGAAGATTCAAATATTGTTCATAGATAATCTTGATCATAAATCCACAATTCATCGGATCTCGACAAACACACCGCAAAAATAGTTACATCGAATAGATCTCCAAGAAGATCGAGGAGAACTTTGTATTGAGATCCAAAGAGAGAGAAGAAGCCATCTAGCTAATAAGTCTGTGGTAAACTACTCACACATCATCGGAGAGGCTATGGTGTTGATGTAGAAGCCCTCCGTGATCGATTCCCCCTCCGGCAGAGCGCCGGAAAAGGCCCCAAGATGGGATCTCACAGGTACAGAAGGTTGCGGCGGTGGAAATAGGGTTTCGTGGTGCTCCTGGATGTTTTCGGGGTACATGGGTATATATAGGAGGAAGAAGTAGGTCGGTGGAGCTGCGAGGGGCCCATGAGGGTGGGGGCGCGCCTAGGGGGCAGGCACGCCTCCCCGCCTTGTGGCCTCCTCGCTTCTTTCTTGACGTCCACTCCAAGTCCTCTGGATCACGTTTGTTCCAAAAATAACTCTCCTGAAGGTTTCATTCCGTTTGGACTCCGTTTGATATTCCTTTTCCGCGAAACAATGAAATAGGCAAAAAACAACAATTTGTACTGGGCCTTCGGTTAATTGGTTAGTCCCAAAAATAATATAAAAGTGCTTAGTAAAGCCCATTAAACATCCAAAACAGATAATATAATAGCATGAAACAATAAAAAATTATAGATACATTGGAGACGTATCACTGCCTACCTGGTGGCCCCGCTGACCCTCAAACCGACGCTATAAATCCCATATTTCTAGAAAAAAATGAGAGAAAAGGAATTATCGCATTTCACGAGATGGAGCCGCCGCCGTCTCTTGTTCTTCATTGGGAGGCCAGATCCGGAGTCCGTTTTGGGCTCCGGAGAGGGGGATCTTCGATCTTCGTCATCACCAACACATCTCCATCGCCAATTCCATGATGCTCCCCACCGGGAGTGAGCAATTCCTTCGTAGGCTCACTGGTCGGTGAGGAGTTTGAAGGAAATATGTCCTAGAGGAAATAATAAAGTTATTATTTATTTCCTTATTTCATGATAAATGTTTATTATTCATGCTAGAATTGTATTAACCGGAAACATAATACCTGTGTGAATACATAGACAAACAGAGTGTCACTAGTATGCCTGTACTTGACTAGCTCGTTGATCAAAGATGGTTATGTTTCCTAATCATATACAAAGAGTTGTCATTTGATTAATGGGATCACATCATTAGGAGAATGATGTGATTGACTTGACCCATTCCGTTAGCTTAGCACTTGATCGTTTAGTTTGTTGCTATTGCTTTATTCATGACTTATACATGTTCCTGTGACTATGAGATTATGCAACTCCCGTTTACCGGAGGAACACTTTGTGTGCTACCAAACGTCACAACGTAACTGGGTGATTATAAACGTGCTCTACAGGTGTCTCCGAAGGTACTTGTTGGGTTGGCGTATTTCGAGATTAGGATTTGTCACTCCAATTATCGGAGAGGTATCTCTGGGCCCACTCGGTAAATGCAGATCACTATAAGCCTTGCAAGCATTGCAACTAATGAGTTAGTTGCGGGATGATGTATTATGGAACGAGTAAAGAGACTTGCCGACAACGATATTGAACTAGGTATTGAGATACCGACGATCGAATCTCGGGCAAGTAACATACTGATGACAAAGGGAACAACGTATGTTTTTATGCGGTCTGACCGATAAAGATCTTCGTAGAATATGTAGGAGCCAATATGAGCATCCAGGTTCCGCTATTGGTTATTGACCGGAGACATGTCTCGGTCATGTCTACATAGTTCTTGAACCCGTAGGGTCCGCAGGCTTAACGTTACGATGACGGTGATATTATGAGTTTATGTGTTTTGATGTACCGAAGGAGTTCGGAGTCCCGGATGAGATCGGGGACATGACGAGGAGTCTCGAAATGGTCAAGACATAAAGATCGATATATTGGACGACTATATTCGTACATCGGAAAGGTTCTGAGTGATTCGGGCATTTTCGGGAGTACCGAGGAGTTACGGGAATTCGTATTGGGCCTTAATGGGCCATACGGGAAAGGAGAGAAAGGCCTCAAAGGGTGGCCGCACCCCTCCCCATGGGCTGGTCCGAATTGGACCAGGGAGGGGGGGGGGGCGCCCCCTTCCTTCCTTCTCCTTTTCCCTTCGCTTTCCTTCCCTCCTACCCCTACTACTTGGAAGGGCTCCTAGTTCTACTAGGAAAGGGGGAATCCTACTCCCGATGGGAGTAGGACTCCCCTAGGGCGCGCCATAGAGAGGGCCGGCCCTCCCCCTCCTCCACTCCTTTATATACGGGGGCAGGGGGCACCCCATAGACACAACAATTGATCTGTTTGATCTTTTAGCCGTGTGCGGTGCCCCCCTCCACCATAGTCCACCTCGATAATACTGTAGCGGTGCTTAGGCGAAGCCCTGCGTCGGTAGAACATCAACATCGTCACCACGCCGTCGTGCTGACGAAACTCTCCCTCAACACTCGGCTGGATCGGAGTTCGAGGGACGTCATCGGGCTGAACGTGTGCTGAACTCGGAGGTGCCGTTCGTTCGGTACTTGATCGGTCGGATCGTGAAGACGTACGACTACATCAACCTTGTTGTGCTAATGCTTCCGCTTTCGGTCTACGAGGGTACATGGACAACACTCTCCCCTCTCGTTGCTATGCATCACCATGATCTTGCGTGTGCGTAGGAAATTTTTTGAAATTACTATGTTCCCCAACAGTGGCATCAGAGCCAGGTTTTATGCGTTGATGTAATATGCACGAGTAGAACACAAGTGAGTTGTGGGCGATATAAGTCATACTGCTTACCAGCATGTCAGACTTTGGTTCGGCGGTATTGTTGGATGAAGCGGCCCGGACCGACATTACGCGTACGCTTACGCGAAACTGGTTCTACCAACGTGCTTTGCACACAGGTGGCTGGTGGGTGTCAGTTTCTCCAACTTTAGTTGAACCGAGTGTGGCTACGCCCGGTCCTTGCGAAGGTTAAAACAGCACCAACTTGACAAACTATCGTTGTGGTTTTGATGCGTAGGTAAGAACGGTTCTTGCTCAGCCCATAGCAGCTACGTAAAACTTGCAACAACAAAGTAGAGGACGTCTAACTTGTTTTTGCAGGGTATGTCGTGATGTGATATGGTCAAAACATGATGAGATATAAGTTTTTGTATGAGATGATCATGTTTTGTTGAAGTTATCGGCAACTGGCAAAGGCCTTATGGTTCTCTCTCTATTGCATAAGATGCAAGCGCCAAATAATTGCTTTACTTTATCGCTATGCGATAGCAATAGTTGCAAGAGCAATTGTTGGCGAGACAACCATGTGATGACACATTGATATAGATCAAGATGATGGAGATCATGGTGTCATGCCGGTGACGATGGAGATCATGATGATGCTTTGGAGATGGAGATCAAAGGCACAAGATGATGATGGCCATATCATGTCACATATTATGATTGCATGCGATGTTTATCTTTTATACAACTTATTTTGCTTAGTTCGGCGGTAGCTTTATAAGATGATCCCTCACTAAATTATCAAGGTATAAGTGTTCTCCCTGAGTATGCACCATTGCGAAAGTTCTTCGTGTTGAGACACCACGTGATGATCGCGTGTGATAGGCTCTACGTTCAAGTACAACGGGTGCAAAACAGTTGCACACACGGAATACTCAGGTTAAACTTGACGAGCCTAGCATATAACAGATATGGCCTCGGAACACTGAGACCGAAAGGTCGAGCGTGAATCATATAGTAGATATGATCAACATAGTGATGTTCACCATTGAAACTACTCCATCTCACCTGATGATCGGACATGGTTTAGTTGATATGGATCACGTGATCACTTAGAAGATTAGAGGGATGTCTATCTAAGTGGGAGTTCTTAATTAATATGATTAATTGAACTTAAAATTATCATGAACTTAGTCCTGGTAGTATTAGCATATCTATGTTGTAGATCAATAGCTCGCGATGTTGCTTCCTGTTTTATTTTTTATATGTTCCTAGAGTAAACTGAGTTGAAAAATGTTAGTAGCAATGATGCGGATTGGATCCATGATCTGAGGTTTATCCTCATTGCTGCACAGAAGAATTATGTCCTTGATGCACCGCTAGGTGACAGACCTATTGTAGGAGAAGATGCATACACTATGAACGTTTGGCTAGCTCAATATGATGACTACTTGATAGTTTAGTGCACCATGCTTAATGGCTTAGAATCGGGACTTCAAAGACGTTTTGAATGTCATGGAAATTTTGAGATGTTCTAGGAGTTGAAGTTAATATTTCAAGCAAATACCCGAGTTGAGAGATATGAAGTCTCCAACAAGTTCTATAGCTAAAAGATGGAGGAGAATAGCTCAAGCAGTGAGCATGTCTCAGATTGTCTGGGTACTACAATCGCTTGAATCAAGTGGGATTTAATCTTCCGCATAAGATAGTGATTGACAGAATTCTCTAGTCACCATCACCAAGTTAGTAGAACTTCATGATGAACTATAATATGCAAGGGATAACAGAAACGATTCCCAAGCTCTTCGTGATACTAAAATCGACGAAGGTAGAAATCAAGAAAAACATCAAGTGTTGATGGTAGACAAGACCACTAGTTTCAAGAAAAGGGCAAAGGGAAGAAGGGGAATTTCAAGAAGAACAGCAAGCAAGTTGCTGCTCAAATGAAGAAGCCCAAGTCTGGACCTAAGCCTGAGACTAAGTGCTTCTACTGCAAAGGGACTGGTCACTAGAAGCGGAACTACCCCAAGTATTTGGCGGATAAGAAGGATGGAAAAATGAACAAAGGTATATTTGATATACAGATTATTGATGTGTATTCTACTAGTGTTCGTAACAACCCCTCGGTATTTGATACTGGTTCAGTTGCTAAGAGTAGTAACTCGAAACGGGAGTTGCAGAATCAACATAGACTAGTTAAAGGTGAAGTGACGATGTGTGTTGGAAGTGGTTCCAAGATTGATATGATCATCATCGTACGCTCCCTACACTTTCGGGATTAGTGTTGAACCTAAATAAGTGTTATTTGGTGTTTGCGTTGAGCATAAATATGATTTGATCATGTTTATTGCAATACGGTTATTCATTTAAGTTAGAGAATAATTGTTGTTCTATTTACATGAATAAAACCTTCTATGGTCATACACCCAATGAAAATGGTTTGTTGGATCTCGATCGTACACTAGTAGAAAAAGGGCCTATTGTCCCGGTTCGTAAGGGCCTTTTGTCCCGGTTCCTGAACCGGGACTAAAGGGTCGGTACTAATGCCCTGTCCCTTTAGTCCCGGTTCAATCCAGAACCGGGACAGATGGGCCTCCACATGGCCTGTGCGCGGAGCCTAGGCAGGAGGGCCTTTGGTCCCGGTTGGTGGCACCAACCGGGACCAATAGGCATCCACGCGTCAGCATTTCTGTGGCTGGGGTTTTTGTTTTTTTAAAGGGGGGGGGGTTGGGGGTTTTGGGGGGTTAATTTAGGTGTTTCACATATTGTGTTAGCTAGCTATAATTAATAGAGAGAAGTGTCCTCTCTTATGTCCGTGCTTGGTCGACGCTACGTACTATACATACGTATAGAGAGGACTAGACACGCTAGCTAGCTAGTAAGCAAACGAAGGAAACAGAAGATCGTCATGAACATATATGCATACAGAGAGAAGTGATATCGACCACCTCTCCTTCTCCGAGAGATTGGTCGAACAACAAGTTCTCGTATATCTATCCGACACTACCGGCTACATATATACAAGAATTATCTCTTACAAATATAATCTCCTAACATACGGACTCATGGTCCACATAGTATTCTCCGTCTTCAGCGATCACGTGGTCAAGAAAGAATGCCACCAATTCCTCTTGAATTGCTCGCATGCGAGCTGGTGCTAGGAGTTCATCCCGCTTCCGAAAAATCTAATTTAAAGAAGGGGGTCAATACATATATATATGAATGAATGAAACTCAACACAAATGATGGTAATAAAATAAAATTGTGAATGTTGTTATTTACGCACTTCATATTGTTCGTCAGAGTAGCCCCGCTCACAGGTCGTGTGGCGGATGGACTCGCAAACGTAGTATCCACAGAAATCATTCCCTTGTTCCTGCCACAACCACTTTACAAGAAATAGAGGTCAATCAAACTGATAAGCAAGAATGCCAAATTGTATTGATGAAACTAGCGCTTGAATCAATAGGATATGCGCGGAACATGCTACTATAGTACTTACTTTCGGGTGTCTAAATTGCAGCTTCTTCGGGAGTCCCGGAGCTTTTTTGGTGATTTTTTTCCAAACCCCGCCAGACAAAGAAAACAATTACTTGATATATCAGGAAATGAATAAAGTTGCTGATATGGTGGATAATGATCGATTTAACTTACTTCTCGAGCATTTGAGTCATGTCCGCATAGTCCTGGGGATCTTTTCGTCTTGAGTCTAAGACGGTTACTAGTCCATGCTCAAGCTTAATCTCTAGGAGAATATAGTGGAAACTGCACACGCATGCATAACTCATCAATTACATTACTATAACCTTGACTAATATATAAGGGAAACCGAATATGCACAAGACAGTAACACTCACTTGAAGTTGTAAGGAAAGAGTATTATATCTTTGTTTTCATTTATTACCAACAATCGTAGCAAGTTGGCCTCAGTATCTGCAACATGAAATTTAACCTGAGTTGCATCTATGATATTTGTGTTAATGAACCCAATATCACCGATTTGTCTTTTCTTCAATTCGACGGTCTTCAATCTGCATAATATAGTGAGGATAATTATAAATACATGCAATGAAAGAGGTGAGCTATATAGAGAGACTTAATGATAGAAGTAGTACTACTTACAGACAGTAGCAGGTGATCGTTGCTTTATCGAGGGCCAATTGATTGAAAAACTGAAAGAACTCCTCAAATGGAACATGCAACAGATCAATTCCAACGAGGTCATGCTCCTTTTTTTAACTCTCACATACAAAGTACTCCTCCCCCCAGACTCTCTGCAGATTTTCAAGTACCAATCATGCAATCTTCGCATCATCGTTGATAGAGATCTTTCATCTTTGACGAGAGGCTTCCCGTACTCGTATCTTTGTATCTGCACCTCCATGAAATCATAATGTACATTGTCGGGCAGGTAATCTCCAAGATTGCTATAACCGGGCACCATCCTCGGATCATTAGCGACGATGTCTCTAGGCACCTTGAGTGGGGGGCACGATTGCTTCGCTTGTTCGCCGAGCTAGGCAATTTGTTTCCCAGCTCGTTGTTCTTTCAGCCTTTAATCACTGACAGTACTTCCCGACCGCTCCGCTTCGGAAAATTCCTTTCCAATAATGCGCTCATAGTTTCCTTTCGGCGGAGACTTGGGTGGTTTTGTCAGGGTAGCCAGAGTGCGCTTTGCTTTCACCGGATCTACCTTCTCCTCCGGAGGTGGATGTTTCTTTGCTTTCACCCCTTCAAAGAAGTTCCTCACTTCTTCTCGCATGATCTCGGCGTTCTCCTCTGGGGTCCTCTCGTATGGTAACTTCTCTGGAGTCTTCAGAGAAGGACCGAATCTGTATGTATGTCCTCCCGCCTCTGGCTGTACTGCTAGACGCCGGCAGAGTAGACGGAGCGGTTGTCTTCTTTACTTGCTTACGAGGTGGAGAAGGACTATGACGCGCCAGAGCAGCCGGAGCGGCGGCAGGTCTCTTCCGCCCTTGCTGATGAGGCGGATAAGGAGGAGGCTGGCTGCTCGGGCGCGCCGGCGCAGGCAGAGAAGGAGGCGGAGTGCCGCCACACGCCGGAGAAGGAGCCGGCCGAGTGCCCTGATCGTCACTCGCCGGAGGAGGAGGTGGTGGAGGAGGCGGAGTGCCCTGACTCGCCGGAGGAGGAGGAGGCGGAGGCGTCTCGTTCGGAAGGTTGATGAGCTCCTTCCGCCATAGGCATGGAGTCTTCAGAGCAGAACCCAGCCGAGTCTCCCCTTCACTGGTAGGGTGGTCAAGCTGGAGGTCCTCAAATCCCTCCGTTATTTCATCCACCATCACCCTAGCATATCCTTCTGGAATCGGCCGGCAGTGAAAAGTTGCGCCGGGTTCAGTAGGAAAAACAGAGCCAACAGCCGCCTTGACCTTCATATTAATCCATTGCGTCATAAGGTGGCAATTTTGAGACTCCTTGATAGCATCCATGGGATAGCTGGCAGGAGCCGTCAAGACATGCTCCGGCTGAAGAAGCTCGGTGGAAGCCACGCTGCTTGTCCGCTGAGATGGCGGGGTAGCTTCGGGGGAAGCTTCGGTAGTTCGTTTGCTGCGATTTGCTTCTCGTTCCTCTATCGCTTGTACCCTAGCGTGCAGCGCCTGCAGTTGGGTCTGCTCCACTTTCTTCCTCCTCTCGTGGCATTTGTAACCGCCTGTGTCTGGAAACCCAGCCTTCCATAGAATGGAGCCTGGCGTGCCTCGTGTCCGTCCAGGGTGCTCAGGATTCCCGAGGGCCATTGTGAGCTCGTCGTTCTCTCTATCTGGAACGAACGTCCCTTGCTGCGCTGCTTCGATATAGTGCTTAAGCCTCTTGACTGGTATTTCCATTTGCTCGTCCGTCCAAATGCACTTCCCTGATATAGGGTCCAAGGTTCCACCAGCCCCGAAGAACCAAGTCCGGCAACGGTCTGGCTAGTTAATTGTCTTTGGTTCGATCCCTCTATCAACCAGATCATTCTCAATCTTGGCCCACTTAGGCCGGGCTGCGAGGTAGCCACCTGACCCCGTGCAATGGTGATGCTTCTTCTTCGCAGCATTTTGCTTGTTTGTCGCCGACATCTTCTTACTCTTTTCCGATGTCTTGTGGGCCACAAATGCGGGCCAGTGATCTCTGATCTTCTCATATCTGCCCTTGAATTCTGGTGTCTCTTTATTTTCGACAAACTTATTCAGCTCTTTCTTCCACCTCCTGAATAGTTCTGCCATCCTCTTAAGAGAAAAAGACTTGATTAATTGCTCTTTAACTGGCTTCTCCGGATCATCCTCTGGCGGTAGGGTGAAATTTGACTTCAGATCAGTCCAAAGATCATTTTTCTGCATATCATTGACATAAGACACCTCAGGGTCTTCTGTAGCCGGCTTTAACCATTGCTGGATGCTGATCGGGATCTTGTCCCTAACCAAAACCCCACACTGAGCAACAAATGTGCTCTTTGTCCGGAGGGGTTCAATCGGTTGGCCGTCGGGCCCGATTGCTATGATCTCAAACTTTTCATTCGAGCTCAACTTTCTCTTCGGGCCTCGTCTCTTTACGGAAGTTGTGCTCGATTCGGAGGGCTAGAAAAAAGAACAAAGACTTAATTAATATGTGTACATACCAAAACAATGAATGCATCAATTAGCTAGTCAGCAGAAGCTTAACTAATATATATACCTGGCCGGACTCGGTTCGGTCACCGGAGACGTCATCATGGTCTCCTTCTTGCACCGGCATTGTGTCACCGGAGCCGTCCTCACAGTCTCCTTCTTGCACCGGCATTAGGTCACCGGAGCCATCATAATCATAGCCAGCTGCTTCCAGACCATAGGTGTCGTTGAGAAACAACGAGCAGACGGCATCAATTCCTCGTGCGATTATGTCCCCCAACAACTCTTCTTGTACTTCGTCTTGGGCGGTGTCCATAGTTTCTACAAATATTTACAACATGTCAATTATTATTCAAACATGACAGATGGATATATTAGTGGCAAACGTAGAACTAATATTAATTAGTGGCCGCGATGCTGCTTCTCTAGGGTTTGGGGTGGCCTCGACGCTGCTTCTCTAGGGTTTGGAGTGGCCTCGACAACGCTTCAAGGATAAAAAAAGAAGAGGAAGAAGAAAAAAAGAGGAGAAGAAAGAATAGAGGACTAAGAACTCCGCTTTTCTTTCTTCTCCTCTTTTTTTCTTCTTCTTCCTCTTTTTTTATCGGGAACGAGGGTCGTCGAGGGTCGCCGAGCGGTAGAGGAAACCCTAAATAGCAAGTATCGTGGGTGTGAGATACATGTTGCCGTCGGTGTCGGACACTACATCCACGTCCCACAAGTGACGTGGGCGTCGAAGCCCGCGTCACTTATGGGACGTGGATGTAGTGTCCGACACCGACGGCCACATGTATCTCACATCGACGATACTTGCTATCATCCACGTCCCACAAGTGACGCGGGTCGACGCCCGCGTCACTTGTGGGACGTGGATGTACTGTCCGACACCGATGGCCACATGTATCTCACACCGACGATACTTGCTATTTAGGGTATATCGACCCCCCCTCGTGTTGAAGTTATCGGGAGGTGGTATATATATCGACCCCCCTCGTGTTGAAGTTATCGGGAGGGGGTATATCGCCCCCCTCGTGTTGAAGTTATTGGGAGGGGGTATATCGACCCCCCTCGTGTTGAAGTTATCGTGAGGGGTATATTGACGGCGACAGACCTGATAAAACATAAGAATACAAAGAAGAAATAAAAAGAGAAGAAGAAGAAAGGAATAGAGGAGAAGATCGAAGAAAAAAAAGAAGAAAAAAAAGAGGATAAGAAGAAAGGAATAGAGGAGAAGAAGAAAAAAATAGATTTTTTTAATTTTTTCTTCTTCTTCTCCTCTATTCCTTTCTTCTTCTCCTCTTCCTTTTCTTCCTCTCCTCTTCTTCTCCTCTTCCTTTTCTTCCTCTCCTCTTCTTCTCCATTTTCCTCTTCTTATTTTCCTTTTTCCTCTCCTAAATATATAAAACTTTTCTAGAAATGAAACTAACCTAAAATGTACTAAATTAGAGAACATATATAGATAATCCTTTTCTAAATATTTAAATCTAACTTTTGCATATATGAACATATATACACAGAGAACATACAAACATATCTACATTTTTATAAAAAAGCAAAATACAAAATACAAACATATAGAACTAAATAAAACAGGGGGGCCGGACCAACGGAGGGGCAGGGCGGGCGACGGGTGGGCCGGGGCAACGTCGACGGGCGGGGCGGGGCGACAGCGACGGGCGGGGCAGGGGCGACGGCGACGGGTGGGGCAGGGCGACGACGACGGGCGGGCCGGGGGCGACTGCAGGGGCGGCGGGCGAGGGCACGGGCGACGGCGACGGCACGGTCGGGGGCGACTGCAGGGGCGGCGGACGGCGTCGGGGCAGCCTGGCGGCGTCGATGAGCTCGACGTTGTCGGGGGCAAATGGTCGATGAGAAACTGAAATTTTCACAAGTCCTGGTTATATACCAAGAGCATTGGTCCCGGTTCGTGGCACCAACCGGGACCAATGCCACCTTTAGTCCCGGTTGGTGCCACCAACCGAGACCAAAGGCCTCTTTTCAGCAGACCAAAGGGCGGGAAGCGGCGGCCTTTGGTCCCGGTTGGTGGCACCAACCGAGACCAAAGGCCTGCGCCTGCCAAAGCCGCGGTGCGGTGGGATGTTTAGTCCCACCTCGCTAGCTGAGGAGCGGCCGCACCTGTTTATAAGCGCTGCCCCGCCCTCTGCATCGAACTCCTCAGAACTGCAGGCCTTTGGGCCTAATCTCATATCGCTATGCCTGTGGGCCTGCTGGGCCTTTTGCGGGCCTGAATCCTGGCCCATGGATGGGCTTCTAGTCGTATTCAGGCCGTGGTGGCCCAGTAGGTGGGATTTTTTTACTATTTATTTTTTCATTTCTACTTAGAACTGAATACTTATAGTTTTTTTAGTGATTTTTTTCTTTTAGGTCACAAAAATTATAAACTTTCTGTTAGTGCCATTAGTTTTAAAATTTGAATAGTTTAAATTTGAATTTTTTAAAATTTGTGTGAATCAATAGTTTATGAATAACTTTACTATAAAAATTGATTTTTGAGTCATTCTTTTTCCTGCTATTTAATATTACTGTGTTTTATCATTATACTCAATTTGGTAATTTTAGTTAGTCATAACAAATATTATAGGCATTTTTTTATTTTTTGCTATTTATTTTTTCATTTCTAGTTAGTCATAACAAAATACTTATAGTTTTTTAGTGATTTCTTTTTTCTTTTAGGTCACAAAAATTATAAACTTTCTGTTAGTGCCATTAGTTTTCAAATTTGAAAACACTTTTTTGTTTTTTTCCTTTTAGTGCCTATTTTTTCCAGTTTTTTGTTTTGTTTTCTGCATTATTTATTTTCTTTTGTTTTTTGCTTTATTTTTTTAATTCTTTTTGCTTTTAGTTTTAGAAAAATTATAAACTTTCTGTTAGTGCCATTAGTTTTCAAATTTGAAAACACTTTTTTAGTTTTTTTGTTTTCTTTGTTGCTTTATTTATTTTATTTTGTTCTACTTACAAAAAAATACTTATTGTTGCTATTTTTATTTTTTTTTTCAGTTTTTTTGTTTTGTTTTCTGTATTATTTATTTTCTTTTGTTTTTTGCTTTATTTTTTAATTCTTTTTGCTTTTAGGTGAGCAAAATTGTAAACTTTCTGTTAGTGCCATTAGTTTTAGAAAAATTATAAACTTTCTGTTAGTGCCATTAGTTTTAGAAAAATTATAAACTTTCTGTTAGTGCCATTAGTTTTCAAATTTTAATAGTTAAAATTTGAATTCTTTGAAATTTGTGTGAATCACAAGTTTGTGATTAACTTTACTAAAAAAATGAACATAGATGCACCTATAGAGAAAATTCGACCTAAATTCATAGTTTTCAAATGAACTCTGAAAAAGTTGGCATAGCATACTCGTGTGTTACAAAGTTGGCATGGTATCATCATAATAGTTGCGGGAGAAAGTCTTCACTTTTTCTTCGCTTGTGTCATTTGCTTATTGCGCCTAACCATGGATAATCTTCATCGTTTATCAGGATGCTTGGGTCAGCCTTGACATTGAAGGGAGGAATTTCATGAAACTTTTCATAATCTTCAGACATGTCTGTCTTGCCCTCCACTCCCAGGATATCCTTTTCCTGAAAGAACTATGTGGCGCTTTGGCTCATCGTATGATGTATTCGCTTCCTTATCTTTTCTTTTTCTCGGTTTGGTAGGCATGTCCTTCACATAGATAACCTGTGCCACATCATTGGCTAGGACGAACGGTTCGTCAGTGTACCCAAGATTTTTCAGATCCACTGTTGTCATTCCGTACTGTGGGTCTACCTGTACCCCGCCGCCTGACAGATTGACCCATTTGCACTTAAACAAAGGGACCTTAAAATCATGTCCATAGTCAAGTTCCCATATGTCCACTATGTAACCATAATATGCGTCCTTTCCGCTCTCGGTTGCTGCATCAAAGCGGACACCGCTGTTTTGGTTGGTGCTCTTTTGATCTTGGGCGATCGTGTAAAATGTATTCCCATTTATCTCGTATCCTTTGTAAGTCAATACAGTCAAAGATGGTCCCCTGGACAACAAGTACATCTCATCACAAATAGTGTTTTCACCTCTGAGACGTGTTTCCAACCAACTGCTGAAAGTCCTGATGTGTTCACATGTAATCCAGTCGTCGCACTGCTCCGGGTGTTTGGAGCGCAGACTGTTCTTGTGTTCATCGACATACGGGGTCACCAAGGTAGAGTTCTATAGAACTGCGTAGTGTGCTTGAGACCAAGAATATCCGTCCCTGCATATTATTGAGTCACTTCCAAGAGTGCCTTTTCCAGTCAGTCTCCCCTCATACCGCGATTTAGGAAGACCTATCTTCTTAAGGCCAGGAATGAAGTCAACACAAAACCCGATAACATCCTCTGTTTGATGGCCCATGGAGATGCTTCCTTCTGGCCTAGTGCGGTTACGGACATATTTCTTTGGGACTCCCATGAACCTCTCAAAGGGGAACATATTGTGTAGAAATACGGGCCCCAGGTTGAAAATCTCGTCGACTAGATGAACTAGGACGTGCATCATGATATTGAGGAAGGATGGTGGGAACACCAGCTCGAAACTGACAAGACATTGCTCCACATCACTCCTTAGCCTTGATACGATTTCTGGATCGATCACCTTCTGAGAGATTGCATTGAGGAATGCACATAGCTTCACAATGGCTAATCGGACGTTTTCCGGTAGAAGCCCCCTCAATGCAACCGGAAGCAGTTGCGTCATAATCACGTGGCAGTCATGAGACTTTAGGTTCTGAAACTTTTTCTCTGGCATATTTATTATTCCCTTTATATTTGGCGAGAAGCCAGTCGCGACCTTCATACTGAGCAGGCATTCAAAGAAGATTTCTTTCTCTTCTTTCGTAAGAGCATAGCTGGCAGGACCTTTATACTGCTTCGGAGGCATGCCGTCTTTTTCGTGCAAACGTTGCAGGTCCTCCCGTGCCTCAGGTGTATCTTTTGTCTTCCCATACACGCCCAAGAAGCCTAGCAGGTTCACGCAAAGGTTCTTCGTCACGTGCATCACGTCGATTGAAGAGCGGACCTCTAGGTCTTTCTAGTAGGGTAGGTCCCAAAATATAGATTTCTTCTTCCACATGGGTGCGTGTCCCTCAGCGTCATTCGGAACAGCTAGTCCGCCGGGACCCTTTCCAAAGATTACATGTAAATCATTGACCATAGCAAGTACGTGATCACCGGTACGCATGGCGGGCTTCTTCCAGTGATCTGCCTCGCCTTTGAAATGCTTGCCTTTCTTTCGACATTGATGGTTGGTCGGAAGAAATCGACGATGGCCCAGGTACACATTCTTCCTGAATTTGTCCAGGTATATACTTTCAGTGTCATCTAAACAGTGCGTGCATGCGTGGTATCCTTTGTTTGTCTGTCCTGAAAGGTTACTGAGAGCGGGCCAATCGTTGATGGTCACGAACGGTAACGCCTTTAGGTTAAATTCCTCCTGTCTGTGCTCATCCCACGTACGTACACCGTTTCCATTCCACAGTTGTAAAAGTTCTTCAACTAATGGCCTTAGGTACACATCAATGTCGTTGCCGGGTTGCTTAGGGCCTTGGATGAGAACTGGCATCATAATGAACTTCCGCTTCATGCACATCCAAGGAGGAAGGTTATACATACATAGAGTCACGGGCCAGGTGCTGTGATTGCTTCTCTGCTCCCCGAAAGGATTAATGCCATCCGCGCTTAAAGCAAACCATGCATTCCTTGGGTCCTTTGCAAACTCATCCCAGTACTTTCTCTCGATTTTTCTCCACTACGACCCGTCAGCGAGTGCTCTCAACTTCCCGTCTTTATTCCGGTCCTCACTGTGCCATCGCATCAACTTGGCATGCTCTTCGTTTCTGAACAGACGTTTCAACCGTGGTATTATAAGAGCATACCACATCACCTTCGCAGGAACCCTCTTCCTGGGGGGCTCGCCGTCAACATCACCAGGGTCATCTCGTCTGATCTTATACCGTAATGCACCGCATACCGGGCATGCGTTCAGATCCTTGTATGCACCGCGGTAGAGGATGTAGTCATTAAGGCATGCATGTATCTTCTCCACCTCCAATCCTAGAGGGCATACGACCTTATTTGCTGTGTATGTACTGTCGGGCAATTCGTTATCCTTTGGAAGCTTCTTCTTCAATATTTTCAGTAGCTTCTCAAATCCTTTGTCAGCCACAGCATTCTCTGCCTTCCACTACAACAATTCCAGTATGGTACCAAGCTTTGTGTTGCCATCTTTGCAATTGGGGTACAACCCTTTTTTGTGATTCTCTAACATGCGATCGAACTTCAGCTTCTCCTTTTGACTTTCGCATTGTGTCCTTGCATCGACAATGACCCAGCGGAGATCATCATCATCGGGCACATCGTCTGGTTCCTCTTGATCTTCAGCAGCTTCACCCGTTGCAGCATCATTGGGCACATCGTCTGGTTCCTCTTGATCTTCACCAGCTCCCCCCGTTGCAGCATCACCATATTCAGGGGGCACATAGTTGTCATCGTACTCTTCTTCTTCGCCGTCTTCCATCATAACCCCTATTTCTCCATGCCTTGTCCAAACATTATAGTGTGGCATGAAACCCTTGTAAAGCAGGTGGGAGTGAAGGATTTTCCGGTTAGAGTAAGACCCCGTATTCCCACATTCAGTGCATGGACAACACATAAAACCATTCTGCTTGTTTGCCTCAGCCGCATCGAGAAACTCATGCACGCCCTTAATGTACTCGGAGGTGTGTCTCTCACCGTACATCCATTGCCGGTTCATCTGCGTGCATTATATATAATTAAGTATCCAAATTAATAGAAGTTCGTCATCACATTAAAACCAAAGTACATACATAGTTCTCATCTAACAACATATAGCTCTCCAGAGCATCTAATTAGTTAAACCATACATTGAAACTATGTAAAACATTTCAATGCGAAAACAAATGCGATCATAATCGCAACCAAGGTAACAATTGATCCAACAGCATAATGATACCAAGCCTCGGTATGAATGGCATATTTTCTAATCTTTCTAATCTTCAAGCGCATTGCATCCATCTTGATCTTGTGATCATCGACGACATCCGCAACATGCAACTCCAATATCATCTTCTCCTCCTCATTTTTTTATTTTTTCCTTCAACAAATTGTTTTCTTCTTCAACTAAATTTAACCTCTCGACAATAGGGTCGGTTGGAATTTCCGATTCACATACATCCTACATAAATAAAATCTATGTCATGTTGGTCGGCATAATTTTCATAAACAATAAATGAACCAATAGTTATAAAGATAATATATATACCACATCCGAATCATAGACAGGACGAGGGCCGACGGGGTCGGATACCAAAACCATCGCACTATATAAGATGCAATAATAAAAGTAAGAAAATAATACAAGTATCTATGTAAACATACAAGTAAGAATATTTTTCTTTTCAGAAAGAAGATAAGAACAAGAGGCTCACCACGGTGGTGCCGGCAATGAGCTCGGCGTGGGTGATCGACGACGGTGAAGACGGGGATGGGGCGTGACGGACCGCTAAACCTAGACAAATATTGAGGAAAATGGAGCTTGGAGGTCGAGCTTGGAGAGGAGAAAGCTTAAGTAGTGTGGCTTGGGCATGCCATCAAACACCTTGTGTGCATAGGAGGTGAGCTAGAGCACCACCAAGCCCTCTCCCCCTCGGCCAGAAAAAAACAGAGCAGTGTGCTCTGCTCTTACGCGAGGGGGTATATATAGGCACCTCATTGGTTCCAGTTGGTGGCATGAACCGGGACTAAAGGGGAGCCTTTGGTCCTGGTTCAAGCCACCAACCGGGACCAATGGTGGTGGGCCAGGCGCGAGGCCCATTGGTCCCGGTTCGTCCCACCAACCGGGACCAAAAGGTCCAGATGAACCGGGACCAATGGCCAACGTGGCCCGGCCGGCCCCCTAGGCTCACGAACCGGGTCCAATGCCCCCATTGGTCCCGGTTCTGGACTGAACCGGGACTAATGGGCTGACCCGCCTTGGACCGTTGCCCCCTTTTCTACTAGTGGTAGTAATACACATATTCATAATATTGAAGCCAAAAGATGCAAAGTTAATAATGATAGTGCAACTCATTTGTGGCACTGCCGTTTAGGTCATATTGGTGTAAAGCGCATGAAAAAACTCCATGCTGATGGGATTTTGGAATCACTTGATTATGAATCACTTGATGCTTGCGAACCATGCCTTATGGGCAAGATGACTAATGACTCCGTTCTCCGGAACAATGGAGCAAGCAACTGACTTATTGGAAATAATACATACTGATGTATGCGATCTGATGAGTGTTGAAGCTCGTGGCGGGTATCATTATTTTATGACCTTCACAAGATGATTTGAGCAGATATGGGTATATCTACTTGATGAAACATAAGTCTGAAACATTTGAAAAGTTCAAAGAATTTCAGAGTGAAGTGGAAAATCATTGTGACAAGAAAATAAGGTTTCTACGATCTGATCGCGGAGACAAATATTTGAGTTACGAGTTTGGTCTTCAGTTAAAACAATGTGGAATAGTTTCACAAATTCGTGCCACCTGGAACACCACAGCATAATGGTGTGTCTGAACGTCATAACCGTACTTTATTGGATATAGTGCAATCTATGATGTTTCTTACCGATTTACCACTATCGTTTTGGGGTCATGCATTAGAGATAACTGCATTTACGTTTAAAAAGGGGCACCATCTAAGTCCGTTGAGACGACACAATATGAACTGTGGTTTGGCAAGAAACCAAAGTTGTCGTTTCTTAAAGTTTGGGGTTACGATGCTTATAAGAAAAAGTTTCATCATGGTAAGCTCAAACCCAAATCGAAGAAATGTGTCTTCATAGGATACCCAAAGGAGACAGTTGGGTACACCTTTTATCACAAATCCGAAGGCAAGACATTCGTTGCTGAGAATGGATACTTTCTAGAGAAGGAGTTTCTCTCGAAAGAAGTGAGTGGGAGGATGTAGAACTTGATAAGGTAATTGTACCTTCTCCCTTATTGGAAAGTAGTTCATCACAGAAATCTGTTCCTGTGACTACTACACCAATTAGTGAGGAAGCTAATGATGATGATCATGTAACTTCAGATCAAGTTACTACCAAATTTCGTAAGTAAACTAGAGTGAGATCCACACTAGAGTGGTACGGTAATCCTGTTCTGGAAGTCATGTTACTAGACCATGACGAACTTGCGAACTATGAGGAAGCGATGATGAGCCCAGATTCCGTGAAATGGTTTGAGGCCATGAAATCTGAGATAGGATCCATGTATGAGAACAAAGTATGGACTTTGGTTGACTTGCCCGATGATCGGGAAGCCATAGAAAATAAATGGATCTTCAAGAGGAAGACGGACGCTGATAGTAGTGTTACTATCTACAAAGCTAGACTTGTCAAAAAAGGTTTTTGACAAAGTTCAAGGTGTTGACTATGATGAGATTTTCTCACTCGTATCGATGCTTAAAGTCTGTCCGAATCATGTTAGCAATTGCTACATTTTATGAAATCTGGCAAATGGATAACAAAACTGCAATCCTTAATGGATTTCTTAAATAAGAGTTGTATATGATGCAACCAGAAGGTTTTGTCAGTCCTAAAGGTGCTAACAAAATGTGCAAGCTCCAGCGATCCATCTATGGACTGGTGCAAGCATCTCAGAGTTGGAATATACACTTTGATAAATTGATCAAAGGATATAGTTTTATACAGACTTGCGGTGAAGCCTGTATTTACAAGAAAGTGAGTGGGAGCACTACATCATTTTTGATAAGTATATGTGAATGACATATTGTTGATCAGAAATAATGTAGAATTATTCTACAAAGCATAAAGGAGTGTTTCAAAGGAGTTTTTCAAAGAAAGACCTCGGTGAAGCTGCTTACATATTGAACATCAAGATCTATAGAGATAGATCAAGACGCTTGATAAGTTTTTTCAATGAGTACATACGTTGACAAGATTTTTAAGTAGTTCAAAATGGAACAGTCAAAGAAAGAGTTCTTGCCTGTGTTACAAGGTGTGAAATTGAGTAAGACTCAAAACCCGACCACAGTAGACGATAGAAAGAGAATGAAAGTCATTCCCTATGCCTTGGCCATAGGTTCTATAAAGTATGACACGCTGTGTACCAGATCTATTGTATACCCTACACTGATTTTGGCAAGGGAGTACAATAGTGATCTAGGAGTAGATCACTGGAAAATGGTCAAAATTATCCTTAGTGGAATAAGGATATGTTTCTCGATTATGGACGTGACAAAAAAGGTTCGTCGTAAAGGGTTACGTCGATGCAAGTTTTGACACTGATCCAGATGACTCTAAGTCTCAAACTGGATACATATTGAAAGTGGGAGCTATTAGCTATAACTATCTCCGTGCAGAGCATTGTAGACATAGAATTTGCAAAATACTTATGGATCTGTATGTGACAGACCCGTTGACTAAAATTATCTCACAACCAAAACATGATCACACCGTAGTACTCTTTGGGTGTTAATCACATAAGCGATGTGAACTAGATTACTGACTCTAGTAAACCCTTTGGGTGTTGGTCACATGACGATGTGAACTAGGGGTGTTAATCACATGGTGATGTGAACTATTGATATTAAATCACATGGTGATGTGATCTAGATTATTGACTCTAGTGCAAGTGGGAGACTGAAGGAAATATGCCCTAGAGGCAATAATAAAGCTATTATTTATTTCCTTATTTCATGATAAATGATTATTATTCATGCTAGAATTGTATTAACCGGAAACATAATACATGTGTGAATACATAGA
Source organism: Triticum urartu (assembly GCF_003073215.2). Taxonomy (NCBI): domain Eukaryota; kingdom Viridiplantae; phylum Streptophyta; class Magnoliopsida; order Poales; family Poaceae; genus Triticum; species Triticum urartu. Next base: position 377,859,051 of record NC_053026.1, on the reverse strand, counting down.
CAAACAGAGTGTCTATAAGTGCATCTAGTGCCACCCCTAGTTGGTCTTGGAGTATTGACGACAAACCTAGTTGAGGGACTAATGTGTTTGTGAGAATTGCAGGATAACACAGGTAGAAGTCCCTCATTGATTCGATTTTCCTACCAGAGATGACCCCTAAAAATGTATGAAGACATTGAAGTCAAAGGTGGTATGTGAAGACATTCACATTGAAGACTATGACAAGAGAAGACATAGCATGAAGACTATGGAGCGCGAAGACTTAGATCTTTCGTAGTTCTTTTTCTTCTTTGTTGAGTCATAGGAACCACCGTACTGTTAAGTGGGGTCCAAGAGAACCAGTTAGAATGACTGAAGTGATGCTTAACTAAAAGCCTATGTCTTCGAGTGAAGACTATGAGAGCGAATCTTGTCCAGAGTTGGACAAGTCAGCTTTTCTTGTAGCCCAAGTAAAGTTGCCGTGTGTGTTTGAAATCTGACCGTTGGAACACGTGTCAGTTCCTTAGTGACCCAGGGTCATTTCGGACAAATCAGGTCGGGTTGCCTAGTGGCTATAAATAGCCCACCCCCTACAAACATAAACGGTTGGCTGCTCAGAGTTAAAGTACGGCTTTTGTCGTTTGAGAGCAACCCTCCTCGAAGCCTTTGAGAGAGAATTCCTTGAGAGGATAAAGCCCTAACCACCCAGAGCCAAAGAGTGTTAGGCATCACTTAAGTCTTCTTGTCTGTGTGATCTGAAGACTTATTACACTTGAGGACTGTGAATCCTCCAGCCGGTTAGGTGTCGCGTTCTGAGCATCCAAGAGTCATTGTGGATCACCGGTGAACGAAGTCTGTGAAGGTTTGGAAGTCTACCTTGAAGACTTAACAGAGTGATTGGGTGAGGTCTGTGTGACCTTAGCTCAAGGGGAATACGGTGAGGACTAAGTGTCCTGAGCTGCGTGTTCAGGACTAAGTGTCCGGGACTGAGTGTCCTCAGGTTTAAATACCTATCCGCCCTAACCAGACGTACAACTTTCACCGCAGTTGGAACTGGTCTACCAAACCTTTGTCTTCATCACGCACACTAGTTCTATCCTTCCCATCTCTTTATTTACAGTTGGCACGTGTGAAGTCAGTGCCTATTTGCTTTATCTATTTGTCTTCACTGTGTACCTGATCCTTACTGCCTAGCTGCTATTGGTCATTGTGGTTTCACTTCATTAAATGCTTGACTATGGTCTTCCTAGTGTACTCTACCTTCCGCTGCATGGCAATAGGTTTATTTCTATCATTTGTCTTCGAAACTTCCATGTTTTGAAGACTTTCATAAAAATCGCCTATTCACCCCCCCTCTAGTCAATATAACACACTTTCAATTGGTATCAGAGCAAGGTACTCCCTTGTTCTGTGTGATTTTGGTTTAACCGCCTGGAGTTTTAGTTATGTCAACCACAGGTATGAAGACTGTGTCATGCCCCGTCTGTGACGGTCACGAGTATCCCAAGTGGAAGGCCATGATGAAGAAGCGCCTCATGGCAACAAACAACGAGCTGTGGACCATCACTGAGATTGGTCTGACCGATTTGTGCAAGATGGCGGAAGCTGATGACATTCGCAAGTACACTCTTCTCAACCTCACGGCGAAGGACGTCATCTGCTCCTGTCTATCTCAAAATCAGTTTAGGAATATCATGCATCTCGATCATGCGAAGCTCATCTAGGACCGTCCCTCGGAGGTCTATGAGGGTCATCGAACTCGTCATGATCCTCGGTTCGAGGACTTTAAGGAGTCTCTCAAAGCGATGAAATTCGAACCAAAATCATCATCTTCTGCATCATGCCTTATGGCAAATGATGCTAAGGTAATTGAATGCTATCTATCTGAATCCAGTGATGATGAATTTGGTGATGAATTTGGACCCAGCTATGCAAAACTTGCTTCCCTTGTCACTAAACAACAGAAAGCTATGGAACATATTCAAAAACTGTTAGACAAAAGCGATGACCTGTTGGACGCTGAAATGACTCGATCTCAGTCCTTAATTGAAGACATAAAAAATCTTCATATTAAGTATGAGGAACTTGAAAGTCGTCATGAAACGCTCTCAACGACTCATGAAGAACTTGAGAAATTGAGAACGACTCATGAAGATCTTCAAAAGGAAAACGAGTCACTTCGCGCCGAACAGATCAGTTCATCTCAGGAAGGATTTGAACCACCATGTCTTAAATGCATTGAGCATGATAACGCTACTTCTGTTGCTGAATGTTCTACTACTGTTACTGTTGCAATATCTTCAACTGTTGATGTGGTAACTAACCCCTCTGCTGAGGACACCACTGCTATTGCTGATGAGAATGCTAGGTTGAAGACACTGCTTGAAACAGGGATGTACAAAAGTCTCAAAGGGCATCAGACACTATGTGATGTCCTCAAAAGGCAGATTCTGAACCGAAACCCTAGGAAAGAGGGTGTCAGGTTCGAAAGGAAAATGAATGTTGATGGCTCTTACTGGAAACCTGAGCAGTACCCCAAAACCACATGGGTTGCTGCAAAGGAACCTTCAGCGGATCCATCCACCCTATCTAGCTTCACTTGTGCTAACCCCATTGTTATTGATGAATCCTTTGATGCAAACAATAAACTGTTTAAGAATCAGAATGGTGAAGTGTTTGCCAGGTACATTGGTACTAACTGCAGGAATGGACCGCCTATGAAGAAGATCTGGGTGCCGAAAAGGTGTTTGGAGAATCTTCCTGTGAATGTTGTCATGACACCACAAGTGAAGAAGACAAATCCCAGACCACAGGCTTCATATGGTCCAAAGGCTTCATACAGACAGAGGACTCACCAGAGTCACACTAACGCAAATGTTTTGCAGGGAAGCCATACTCAGGCCTATGAATATGAGCGCGGTCCATCAAATCGCCATGTTCATAAGACCAAAAATTATTCTGCTTATTCTTATGAGTACTATTGTCCACCTGTAAGATTTTTTGCTAGGCTCCAAAGCCAAAGTTCTCAGATGCTGCACTTAGACTTATTGCTTCGAAGCCACCCCTGAAGATGTGAGTGGCTAAGAAAGCTTAACTCTCTTTTGCAGGGAAAGGTCTCCAGCCAAAAACCAAAATCGCCTGACACTATTGCTGGGGACCTTAAACATCTTGTAGGGCACAAGATCAAATGCCCAAATGGTCTTACTATGTACTTTGTTTCTGAATCGCTTGCAACTTGCCCTATCAGTCCTAATCTTGATCTAAGCTTTAGTAATCCACTGGTTCGTCAAATGTTTTTGCTTCACAATTCTCTTCGTGAAGCCTATCCCCCTAACTGCACTGTAGGGTACGACACCAGCTGCTTCAGAATGGATTATTGACAGTGGGTCTACAAATCACATGACTGGCAAGCGAAGCCTTCTCATGGACTCAACTTTACGTCCATCAGACAAAAGTCACATCACATTTGCTGACACTGGTAAAAGCAAGGTATTGGGTCTAGGTAGAGTTGCAATCTCAAAGGATAAACACATGGATAAAGTCATGCTTGTTGAATCCCTTGGTTTCAACTTAATGTCTGTCTCAATGCTTTGCGATTTAAACATGATTGTGATGTTTGGAAAATATCGTTGCCTTGTACTAATGGAATCTGACAAGTCTCTGGTGTTTGAAGGGTATCGGAAAGATGATTTGTACGTGGTAGATTTCTCAGCAGGACCACAACTTGCCGTATGTCTTCTAGCAAAAGCTTCTGAATGCTGGCTCTGGCATCGAAGGCTAGGGCATGCTGGCATGAGGAACCTCCACACCCTTGCAAGGAAGAAGCATGTCATAGGCATCAAGGGCGTCAAGTTCAAGAAGGATCACTTATGCGGTGCCTGTGAAGCAGGAAAGATGATGAGGGCCAAGCATCCCTCGAAGACAATCATGGCAACGACTCAACCCTTCGAACTGCTACACATGGATCTTTTCGGTCCCACTCATTACTCAACTCTTACTACTACTACTACTTGTCTCTATAGCTTTGTCATTGTTGATGATTATTCAAGATATACTTGGGTGCATATAATCCTTTACAAGACTGAAGTGCAGGATGTCTTCAGACGCTTCGCCAATCGAGCAATGAACAACTATGGCGCCAAGATAAAGCACATCAGAAGTGACAATGGCATTGAATTCAAGAACACTGGCCTAGATACATATCTTGATACTTTGGGCATCACACATGAATTCTCAGCTCCGTACACGCCACAGCAAAATGGCGTCATCGAACGCAAGAACAGAACACTTATTGAGATGGCTCGGACGATGCTTGATGAATACAAGACTCCAAGAAAATTCTGGCCTGAAGCTATTGACACTGCATGCCATATCATCAACCGTGTTTATCTTCA